>NW_015176021.1:384185-386722 GCF_001447785.1 Gekko japonicus | reverse complement strand
CACTGGCCTGATCCAACATTGGCTTCTCTTATGTTCTTATGGAATGTGTGATGCACTGGATTCTTGGTGCTTGGGGGGGGGGTCAACAGTGGGAGGGCTCCTAGTGTCCTGGCCCCAGTGCTGGACCTCCTGCTGGCACCTGGTATTTTTGGCCACTGTGCGACAGAGTGTTGGACTGGATGGGTCACTGGCCTGATCCAACATTGGCTTCTCTTATGTTCTTATGGAATGTGTGATGCACTGGATTCTTGGTGCTTGGGGGGGGGGTCAACAGTGGGAGGGCTCCTAGTGTCCTGGCCCCAGTGCTGGACCTCCTGCTGGCACCTGGTATTTTTGGCCACTGTGCGACAGAGTGTTGGACTGGATGGGCCACTGGCCTGATCCATCATTGGCTGCTCTTATGTTCTTAATGTGTTCTATTTGTTCCGTCTCATAAAGTGCATGGTGTGTTATTTATAATATTCTAAAACAGGTCAAAGCAATGGTATTCCCAGTAGTCAAGTATGGCTGCGAGAGTTGGACTATAAGGAAGGCCAAGCGCCGAAGAATAGATGGTGCTGGAGATGACTCTTGGAGAGTCCCTTGGACTGCAAGAAGATCAAATCAGTCCATCCTAAAAGAAATCAACCCTGACTGTTCCCTGGAAGGCCAGATAATGAAACTGAAGCTCAAAGACTTTGGCCACCCAATGAGAAGGGAGCACTCACTGGAGAAGACCCTGATGCTGGGAAAGATGGAAGGTCAAAGAAGACGGGGACGGCAAAGGATGAGATGGTTAGACAGTGTCATCAATGCAACGAACATGAAATTGAGCAAACTTCAGAGGACGGCGGAAGACAGGAAGGCCTGGCGTGATCTGGTCCATGGGGTCGCGAAGAGTCGGACTCGACTGTGCGACTGAACAACAACAAAAAAACCCAGGTATATTATACATTACATGCAATATCAACAATAATAATCAGTTTATACAATTCTAGTAACTACCAGTCAATTTACATCCTTTCTACACAAAAAGGATGTAAGTTGACTGGTAGTTATTAGAATCGTATAAACTGATTATTATTGTTGATATTGCATGTAATGAATATATCACCTGGCAGTTGCCAACCCTATTTCTGGAATAATCACAGCTTTCCCTCCCTTTATTTTATTTAGATTGTTTATAGTTTGCCTTTCTCAGTGGGACTCAAGGTAGATTACATAGAGTAAGTCAACCCAATCCAGAGGAGAAGGAGAAGAAGAAGAGTTGGATTTATACCCCACTCTTCACTCGGAATCTCAGAGTGGTTTACAGTCTCCTTTCCCTTCCCCTCCCCACAACAGACGCCCTGTGAGGTAGGTGGGGCTGAGAGAGCTCTGACAGAAATTGCTCTTCAGAGAACAGCTCTGAGAGAACTGTGACTGACCCAAGGTCACCCAGCTGGCTGCAGGTGGAGGAGGTGTGGGGAATCAAACCCGGTTCTCCACACCGGCTCTGAATAAGCAATGCAATGGGGAATTTGGACTGTAGAAATCTGGAACCAAGTAGAAATCCATCAGTCCATCAGTGCTATTAGCCACAAGGTATAGAGGAACACTGTCTGGGGCAAGTGATGCTCTGTCTTCTTGGTGCTTGGAGGACAACATTGGGAGGGTTTATGGGGTTCTGGCCCTGCTGGTGGACCTCCTGAGGGCACCTGGGTTTTAGGTACTGTGTGGCACTGCGTGCTGAACCAGATGGGCCACTGGCCTGATCCAACATGGCTTCCTTTATGTTCTTATGGTTGGAGCAGTGATACTCTTGTCTTCTTGGTGCTTGGGGGGGCCACAGTGGGAGGGCGTCTGGAGTTCTGGCCCCACTGGTGGACCTCCTGAGGGCGCCTGGGTTTCAGCCACTGGATGGGCTGTTGGCCTGATCCAACATGGCTTCTCTTATGTCCTTGTGAATCCCCACTCTGCCATGGAAGCTTGCCTGGGTGACCTTGGGGCCAGTCACACACTTTCAGCCCAACCTACCTCACAGGGTATAGGGTGGTACTACAGAGCCACCATAATCCCAGGGGTGCTACTTGATAGAGGCGGAAGTGTTGGGCTGATGTAGAAGCTGTGCGTGATGTGGAAAAGTGCTGATTCAAGCCTCACATCCCCAGTGTGCTCACAAAGTGGTCTTGGACCCGCAATTCTTGACCGTCCTCAGGTCTGCAACATGAGACGAACAGTCATTTAGTTTATAAATCTAGTTTATGGTCAGTGGATATGGGGGGGGGGGATAAGCCGCCATCAATTAAATGCTGTTATGTCAATTCCGGGGGGGGGGGGGGGGGAACGGGGGGGGGGAAATGACATCACGCCATTCTAGGAATCACCAGAAATTCTACAGTAACATGCAGTTTCCCGCAATCCCTAGAGTGGTGTGAAGTCCCTTCCAGGTTTTCCCCAGACTTGAACACAAGAAGAGCCCTGCTGGATCAGACCAGTGGTCCATCGAATTAATCATCCTGTCAACACAGTGGCCAACCAGTTCCTCTGGCCAAGGCCTTCATTAGAACATCGGAAGA
>NW_015176021.1:362337-383696 GCF_001447785.1 Gekko japonicus | reverse complement strand
GGAAGAGCCCTGCTGGATCAGCCCATTGAGTCGAGCATCCTGTCTCACACAGTGGCCAATCAGTTCCTCTGGAGGGCCAACAACAGGGCATTGAGGCCAAGGCCTTCATTAGAACATCAGAAGAGCCCTGCTGGATCAGACCAGGGATCCATCTAGCCCAGCATCCTGTCTCACACAGCGGCCAACCAGTTCCTCTGGAGGGCCAACAAGAGGGCAGAGAGGCCGAGGCCTTCATTAGAACATCAGAAGAGCCCTGTTGGATCAGACCAGGGATCCATCTAGTCCAGCATCCTGTCTCACACAGTGGCCAGCCACCTCTGGAGGGCCAACAACAGGGCATTGAGGCTGAGGCCTTCATTAGAACATCAGAAGAGCCCTGCTGGATCAGACCAGTGGTCCATCTAGCCCAGCCTCCTGTCACACACAGAGATACAGAGACCAGAAACTGCACACATGAGGCCACATCATAGATCTAGGCAGGAGCCCTGCAATATTGGCCATTTTATTCTCAGTCCCTTTCCTCATAATTCCCAGCATCGGGTCAGACTTTCTCACCGCCGCTGCACATTAAGTCGACATTTTCATCAAGAAAAAGGAAGAGGAGGTGGAGAAGGAGGGTTGGATTTATACCCTGTCCTTCACTCGGAGTCTCGGAGCGGCTTATAATCTCCTTTCTCTTACCCTCCTCGCAACCCTGTGAGGTCGGTGGGGCTGAGGGAGCTCTTTCAAGGACTGCCCTTGAGAGAACAGCTCTGAGGGAACTGTGACTGACCCAAGGTCACCCAGTTGGCTGCATGTGGAGGCGGAGTGGGGAATCAAACCTGGTTCTCCCAGATTAGAGCCCGCCACTCTTAACCACTACACCAAACTGGCTCAGCCTCTCCACTTTAACAGTTACACACTCGCAGTAGAAGAAAGAAAGCCAGGGTGGGCTTCGGTCTGAAGAAAAACACTGGTGCCTTCCTCAGCAGATCCTTAATGATCCACGATTGATTTTTGTTTTAAACACAAGTTGTTCTTCCACTGGTTTTTCTTTCTTATCCTTCTCTTCACGTCAGGCAAGCCAGTGATTTAACGGCAGAATGGAGTTGACACTCAGACGTCTCCAAGATTCAATCTGACATAAGCTCTTCCACCTCTCATGTCTAACTGGATTTAAGTCATCCTGCCGAAGCCTCCCGTCTCGACGGCTCATCTTCCGTGGGGCAGCCGATTTGCCGTGAGTGCCACATTTGACACACCTCCTTTGTGCATCGATTTCTCCTGTCAGGATTGCCGTGTTCCCCCAGGAAGCTGGTGAGGGGACTTACCGGGGGTAGGGGGGGGGAGAGAAAGGCCTAGGCCAGCTTTGTGGGCAATGTGGCGACATCACTTCCAGCAGCACCGGAAGTGATGTCATCCTGTGGCCGGCGACACAGCAATGCTCTGCTGTTTGGGCAAAAACTCTACATTGAGGTCATTGTTACCATAAAGTTTTGCCCAAATGCCAGAGAGTCCCCGCATCGCCGACGATGTGATGATGTCACTTCTGGCACACACCGGAAGTGACATCAACACACTGCCAGCAACATCCCTCTGTCTCACTGGGGGGGGGACCTCATCCGCTCCTTTTCACTGTTCCGTCTGGTATGGAGTCAGACGTCCAGCGCCTCTGGATGTGATTCAACGCATGGCCAGAGGAGAGGTAGAATTAAATCCTTTTTTATTAAGCTTGACATGCATTCAGAAGAGTTCTCACAATCAAAGCTGAATGACTGGTGAAATTCACATATTTTGTAATCTAGGTCAGTTCCCTGGCTCATGGTGAAAAGGATTGCGTGTCCCCAACTCCTTGCTGTAAAACTCATACATCCTCCCGCCTCTGTGCGGAGGAAATGACTGTTAATCAGCCAGTCAGGGATGCATTGGGATGCCTAACTAAAGACTACAATTCCCAGGGGCAAACTGCTCTTAAAGATATATGGCAGTTCTACTTAACTACAGTTAAATGCTGACTGGGGCAGCACACTGGCCTAGGACTCCTTTTGCTTCCGGAAAGCCCCCTCACTGGCCAGCTGATCAACAGCGGGGGGGAGGGGCCTCAAGGTGGGGGGGTTCTCCTGCTCCCAGGAGGGGCCTGCCAACGCTATCTCCTACCCTCCAAAATCCTCCAGGCAAAGCAAGCACACCAGCCCCACGCTCCGGTGGGATGGGGGAGCGTTTGCGCCCGAGGCACGGAACGTATCGTGCTGCCATGGCGATCGGATGCATACCTGATCTGGTCCGCCTCTCTCCTCTGCCGTGCCGGCAAAATCCCGAGGGGCTCCGACTCTGTAGCTCGAGAATGGGAGCCACAGAATCTTCAGCAGCAGTCAAAGGGGAGAGCTGCCTGCGGATGCCCCCCTGCGCATTGGGGCAGCGGGCTCCTGGCTTGCATCGGACGACAGAGGATCGGGAGGCACCTGAGGAGAAAAAGTTTGCATCAGTTTGGTGGTAAGCTCCCTGGGACGGGGGGGGGGGGGACATATAATATTTTCATATTTACCAATTTTCATTTTTCTACTGAAATATCCTAAACCTTCTTTTTTAAAAATCACCTGAAAATAAATAATTAACTGGAACCAGGGGCAAGCGAAAATTAAAAAAAAAATGGAGTTCTTTCCAACCCCACAAAGAAAAACAGCCCGCTGGGGCCAGAAAACAGAGTTCTTTGTGATCAAGGCACACAGTTTGTTCACAAGGGACGGAGCACAACAGAAGCATCTCTGCAAATGCATGCAAATGATATAAGAACATAAGAGATGCCAATGTTGAATCAGGCCAAAGGCCCATCCAGTCCAACACTCTGTGTCACACAGTACCCAAAAATGCCAGGTGCCATCAGGAGGTCCACCAGTGGGGCCAGGACATTAGAAGCCCTCCCACTGTTTTCCCCCCCCCCAAGCACCAAGATGACAGAGCATCACTTGCCCCAGAGTCCCTATCTATACCTTGTGGCTAATAGCGACTGATGGACCTCTGCTCCATATGTCTATCTAATTTCCTCTTGAAGCCGTCCATGCTTGTAGCCGCCACCACTTCCCGTGGCAGTGAATTCCAAGTGTTCATCACTCTTTGGGTGAAGAAGTACTTCCTTTTATCCGTTCTAACCCGATTGCTCAGCAATTTCATGGAGTGCCCACGATATGGATGGGTTGCGCATGCACTATAGATCCCCTGTGAAGAATGATGGGGACTCTCACATTATCCTGACTTGACTTCACTCCATTAGCCTTCCCCAATCAAGCAGGTAAATGTTGATGTGATTGTGGGTAAGGTTGCAACGGTCCAGATCCGGAACTCGAGACAAGCATGCTGAACTTGGGTCCAGTTTCTAAAGTGCAGGCCCATGACTTCATCTGAGCATGCACGGGATCTCCCTTGGAACATGTGGGAATTACAGTAAAGTGCTCCCAAACATGTGCAGAGAGCCTTTCCCTGACCGCTGAGTATCCACAGCCGGACTCCTACGAATTGGGGATTTAGGGTTTTCAAGTAGCGCTGTTAGGAGGAGGGAAACCCCCTCTCTCAAATTCCCTTTTTTAGGGACAGCCATTGATTAATGTTATTCTCTTTTTTCTCTTTTAAAAGAAGAATTTCGTTTCCCTTTGATTTCTCTTTGAAGCGAAATCAAGGCACCCTTTTGTAACTGCAGCCCTTGCCGTTGTTTTTTGTTACACATCACAGGGCGGCGCTCTGATAGGAAAGTCTGGGATGAAATTTTCTCGATACTGAGCAACTACAGAGCGAAAGGCTGAAATTTCACAAAACCTCCCTTCCTGCCCCCTCTCTCTTGGAAATTCTCTTTCATCATAACAGAATGGATTAGAAACTGTCTCCAAATTCCTTAAAAAAACAGGAAAGGGAATGAATTATTGGATTTCAAGGAGAAACTGGGTAAAGAGGAATTAAGAGAATTTCTCTTAACGACCCTGTTTGGAGGTCAGAAGATGACGCTTTAGCCCCAGCACCTTTTAAAGCAATTGTTAATTACCTGCAAGTTAAAGCAATTGTTCATTCCCCATTACTGGTGTTCATATTACCCTTCCCTGCTTATTTGTATGATGAGAACCAAGAGCCTTGAACCACAGTCCGCCGTGGTTAGCTCGCGACATGACTTCTTGCAAAATTCCGGTGGTGTTAACTTGGACCATGTTAAATTTCGCTTGATGCAGAAAAGCGTCACAACATTGGCATGGAGGGCACTGCCATGCTCTCTGGAATTAACCCAGCGGTTGTCTTCTTTGAAAATGCAACGTGCCCAAGACGGGAAGGAAAAGAGCAGTCTTTTACTCCAAGTCATGTTGACATCTTCAGGGAAATGGTTTCTTTTCTTCGTGGTGAGCGCAGGCAAACGGCGCAGCAAAGGCAGAAGATGGGAGAGTCCAACCCAGTTGGCATGGGAACAGTGCTATGATCTCTCCCAAGTCTACTTAGACTGGCAGCGGCTCTCCAGAGTCTCTTAGAGATCTTTCACATCACCTAATTCCTAGCCCCTTTTAACTGGAGATGCCAGGGATTGAACCGGATAACTTCTCCAGGCAAAGCAGATGCTCTACCACTGAGCCAGGGCCCTCCCAGAAGAAGAGGAGGAGAAGATTGGATTTATACCCCGCCCTTCACTACCCAAAGGAGTCTCAGAGCGGCTAACAAACTCCTTTCCCTTCCCCTCCCCACAACAGGCACCCTGTGAGGTAGAAGAAGAAGAGAAGAGATTGGATTTCTACCCCGCCCTTCACTACCCAAAGGAGTCTCAGAGCGGCTTATAAACTCCTTTCCCTTCCCCTCCCCACAACAGACACCCTGCTGTGAGGCAGGTGGAGCTGAGAGAGCTCTGACAGAAACTGCTCTTTTTTTCCAAGGACAGCTCTGACAGAACTACGGCTTGCCCAAGGCCATCCAGCAGCTGCAAGTGGAGGAGTGGGGAATCAAACCCAGTTCTCCCAGATTAGAGTCCGCGCACTTAACCACTACGCCAACTGGAGGAGGAGGAGGAGAATGGATTTATACCTCGCCTTCACTACCCGAGCCTTACCTACCATTGCAATGTATTTGAAAAAGTGCACTTGAAAGCTCATATTTTGAATAAAACCTTGTTGGCCTTAAAGGTACCACTGGACTCTAAATTTTTCCTCCCCACAACAGACACCCTGTGAGGCAGGTGGGGCTGAGAGAGCTCTTTCAAGAACTGCTTGGGTGAGAACAGCTCTGAATGAACTTGTCGCTGACCCAAGATCACACCAGCAGCTGCGAGTGGAGGAGTGGGGAATCAAACCCCGTTCTCCCAAATTAGAGTCCGCGCTCCTGAACACGACACCAGACTGGCTCTCAGACTGGCAGCAGCTCCTCAGGGTCTCAGGCAGAGGTCTTCCACATCATCTTCCGCCTAGCCCCTTTAGCTGGAGATGCCAGGGATCGAACCAAAGGCCTTCTGTATGCTAGACAGAGGCTCTACCGCTGACCCAGGGCCCTCCCCAAATGAGAACTCCAGTCAGACCGGCAGTAGGTCTCCAGGGTCTCAGGCAGAGATCGCGCCCATCGTTTCCCAGCCGATCCCTTTAAACTGGAAATGCCAGGGATCGAACCCACGACCTTCTGCATACCAAGTAGGTGCTTTACCACGGAGCCCCTGCCAAGCAGGAGGCTTCCCTCATCCCCTCCCTTTCTGCCTCCAGTCCTCCAATCCTCCTGATTGTGCAAAATATATATATATATCCAAATCCCTTTAAAAAAAAAGAGCAAACAAATTTGATCTGCAAAGACTCTCTGCTTGATTGAAAGAGGCGGCTTCTTGTGTTTTCATTTACATTGATAATTGAAGATCTCGCGACGCGGGCGGCATCGAAACACGGCTCGCGGGGGAAATGAGGCCGAACGTGGTCTAGCCGGTACCTTCGGCACAGAACTGACAGGGCCCGTTTCTCCTCTTTCGCGTGCAAAGGGACCGTCGGCAGTGAGAAACCCCAGAGCAATCCCTTCTCAGACTCTTCAGTCTGGTGTTTCAGGCAGCACAGGACACTTGGACAGCTCCGGAGCGACGAGGTTTTTTTTATTTGCGGACGATCGGCCATAATATTCTACCCTGATGTTTGGAGAGTGGAAGCCGATCGATATTTGATTGCGGACGTCGGAAATCCACGGCTGGCATTCTTTCAAAGTGCCGTGGCAAAACGCACGGAGAGGGTCTGCTCCGAGTCTGACCCTTCAAGGTGAACGGAGACGTTCTAGCAAATTGATCTAAGGCACCTTCGCCCCCCCCCCGCCAATGGGAAGTAATTGAAGCCTGTTCCACGAGACATGTGAAATCGCCCAGCTGTTTGTATACAAAAATGAACTGCTAAGGCGGCAGCAGGTGGGAACTGAGGGCATCCTGGGATGGATGCCTAGCGGGGTCCCCAAGCTCCAGATGGGTCCTAAGGAGAGCCAGTTTGGTGTAGTGGCTAAGTATGTGGACTCTAATCTGGGAGAACTAGGTTTGATTCCCCACTCCTCCACTTGCACCCGCTGGATGACCTTGGGCAAGCCATAGTTCTCTCAGAGCTGTTCCCTCAAGGGCAGTTCTCTCAGGGCTCTCTCAGCCCCGCCTACCTCACAGGGTGTCTGTTGTGGGGAGCCCCGCCTACCTCACAGGGTGTTTGTTGTGGGGAGAGGAAGGGAAATGAGTTGTAAACCGCTCTGAGACTCTGAGTGAAGGGCGGGGTATAAATCCAGTCTCTTCTCTTCATCTCTTGGAATTCTGACTAGTCTCTAGGAAACAGAGATCACTTTCCCTGGAGAAAAGGGCTGCTCTGGAGGGCAGACTCCACATAGGCCATTTCTGCACTCTCCATGTTCACCAAGGGGTCCTCCAAGCAATTCTGCACTAAAAACGTTGATCTTTTTAATCCCGTCCCCCCCCCATTCTGCACTAAAATCAAGTTCGACCTTCTTTTTATTCCATGTTTCCCCCCCATTCTAGTGGTAGTGGTTAAGTGAGCGGACTCTAATCTCGGAGAACCGAGTTTGGTTTAGGGGTGTGCAAAAAAACAACAACAAAACCAACCGATTCGGATTTGGCGGAATCAGACAGAATCAATTTCGGCTGGCAGTAAGACTCCCGCATGTCAGTTTCGTCAGTACCAGCCATTTGGGAGTCTTTTGGCCAGCCGAATGTCAATTTCAGCCCCATTATATCCTATCGACCATTGAAGACAATGATGAAAACATAGGGTATATTCTGGGGGCTGGAGGGAAGGGGGTTTGAGGGAGAGGCTCCAAACTCGCAGGGTAGCTGCTGGACACTCTCCCCAAGATACCCACCACATTTAAAAAACATTGGACCAGGGGGTCCAATTCTACAGGCCCCCAAACAGGTTGCCCCCATCCCCTCCATTGTTCTCTATGGTGGGGGGGAGTTACTTTTCCCCACGATGCTGTTAGTGGCTCTAGGGGGGAGGGGGTTTGAGGGAGAGGCTCCAAATTTTCAGGGTAGCTTCAGGAGCCTCTCCCCACATAAACCCCCATGTCCCAACGCCATTGGACCAGTGGGCTCAATTCTATGGGCACCCAAACAGGTTACCCCCATTACCTCAATTGTTTCCAATGGGGAAACCCAGCCAGCAGCACTTAAGGCAGGCAAGCAGGCAGCACCCAGCTTCAGGGAAAGTGAAATTGGGAGGTGCTTGTTTGCCATGAGCACAAGTGGCATACTCCAGAACAAGTGGCATGGTGGTAGTGCAAGCATGCCACGGTGCCACACAGAAACCCCAAAAGACCAACAGGAACCACATTTATACAGGCCCTGCCCTGTGTACATTGATGGTGCAACCAGAAGTCCAGGGATGTAGCAGGTCAGGCCAGGTAGAGTGGGGTAGAGTTGACTCTCTCTCCCCCCTCCCAAGCAAGGAAGGTGGTGTGCAAAGCAACACCACCAACCTTGCAGGCTGCACATGCATGCAGCAATTGGCTGAAACTGGCCTCCCCCCGCCCCCTGTTGGTCTCTTGGGGTTTCTCTGTGGCACTGTGGCATGCTTGCATTGCCACAGTGCCACTTGTTCTGGAGTGTGCCACTTGTAACTTTCCTCCCCAACATAGAGAACAATGGAGGGGATGGGGGCAACCTGTTTGGGGTCCCATAGAATTTGACCCCCTGGTCCAATGTTCTTGAAACGTGGTGGGTATCTTGGGGAGAGTCTCCAGCAGCTACCTTGCATGTTTGGAGCCTCTCCCTCAAATCCCCTCCCCTCCAGCCCCCAGAATATACCCTATGTTTTTGCCATTGACTTCAATGGCCCATAGGATATAATGGGGCCGAACTGCCGCCGAATTTCGGCGGCAATTCGGCAGCAAACCGATTCAGATCAGAGAATCTGAATCGGCCTGCAGCAGCCTGAAAGGGGCCCGAATGCACATCCCTACTTTGATTCCCCACTCCTCCACTCGCACCTGCCTGGATGACCTTGGGCAAGGCATAGTTCTGATAAGAGCTGTTCTTGAAAAAGAGCAGTTTCTGTCAGAGCTCTCTTATCCCCACCTACCTGGGGAGGGGAAGGGAAAGGAGTTTGTAAGCTGCTCTGAGACACCTTTGAGTAGTGAAGGGCGGGGTATAAATCCAATCTCTTCTTCTTCATTCCCTCCCTTCAGTGGTCAGCCCGGTTTCAGCCTTCTGTGGCCCTGGGTTATTTGGATAGTGGCCCATTCTGCGTCTCGCATTCGCGCCGTTGTTTTACCAAACCCACACTTGAACAGAAAAGGATGCAACTCAAAACCACATTCGGATAGCCCGGGCCAACACCGTACTGACTGCAGAGTCACCCCTGAATGGCTGCAAAATGGCCATAAATGTATGCAGGTGATACCATAAAACCAAGAGATCAAAGGAAGTGAAACTGGCATGCAGTCTGGACACTGCCATAAAATCCTACAGTCTCTCAAAGTGAAAGTGGCATGCAATGTAGAGGGGGAATTTCTGTTCCAATGTGGGTTTGGTAAAATGAATGAGAGATGCAGAATGGGCCTTAAACTGCCTCAGCACGAACACTGAGACCGATTTCACACAAGAGCTGCGCCTCCCTTTGCCCCGCTTCTGTTGGTCAATGTCCCACTCGAAGCTGCGCAGCCGCATTTTGACCCGCGGCTTTGCCCGATTCTCCTCGCGGTTTCGTGTTCCTCAAAAAACAGGATCACAAAACTGCGGGGAAAATCGGGCGAAGCCGCGGGTCAAAATGCGGCCGTGCGGCTTCAAATGGGAAATTGACCAATAGAAGCGGGGCAAAGGGAGGCGCGACCGCGGCGCAGCTCTTGTGTGAAATCGGTCAGAGAAAATCTGGAGTGGCAGGCAAATGCAGACAGGACCATCGTTCGATATTATGGTTCAGTGCAATTGGTGTGGGGGGGAGTGCTATCAAGTCACAGGCCACTTATGGATACCCCAAAGGGTTTCCAAGGCAAGGCAATGCCAAGGCAGTCGGTTTCAGTTGGGAAGGTGCCACAACAGGGGACAGTAAAAGCCCACCCCCCCAATTACGCAGGCCTCAATAAAAATCACACTACTTTCCTGCCTTGGGTTGCTGACAGACATAGAGAGAGAGAGAAAAACCTCCTATAACACGAATAAAGGCTTAATACGTTGTTCTTTAACAAATGATATTATTTACCTTACTGCCCCCGCAAAATTTTTAGTTGCTTGTCTTCACCCATTAAATCTCCGTTAGAGGGAATTTTTTTTCTCCAGACTGTGGGTATGCATAAGAACATAAGAAGAGACCTACTTGATCAGACCAGTGGTCCATCTAGTCCAGCATCCTGCCTCTCACAGTGGCCGACCTATTCCTCTGGATGGCCAAAAGCAGGGCAGAGAGGCCGAGGCCTTCATAAGAACATCAGAAGAGCCCTGCTGGATCAGACCAATACATCCTGTCTCCCATAGTGGCCAATCAGTTCCTCTGGAGGACCAACAAGAGAAGAAGGCATAGAGGCTGAGGCCTTCATTAGAACATCAGAAGAGCCCTGCTGGATCAGACCAGGGGTCCATCTAGTCCAGCATCCTGCCTCTCACAGTGGCCGACCTATTCCTCTGGATGGCCAAAAGCAGGGCAGAGAGGCCGAGGGCTTCATAGGAACACAAGAAGAGGCCGGCTGGATCAGACCAGGGGTCCATCTAGTCCAGCATCCTGCCTCTCACAGTGGCCGACCTATTCCTCTGGATGGCCAAAAGCAGGGCAGAGAGGCCGAGGGCTTCATAGGAACACAAGAAGAGGCCGGCTGGATCAGACCAGGGGTCCATCTAGTCCAGCATCCTGCCTCTCACAGTGGCCGACCTATTCCTCTGGATGGCCAAAAGCAGGGCAGAGAGGCCGAGGGCTTCATAGGAACACAAGAAGAGGCCGGCTGGATCAGACCAGGGGTCCATCTAGTCCAGCATCCTGCCTCTCACAGTGGCCGACCTATTCCTCTGGATGGCCAAAAGCAGGGCAGAGAGGCCGAGGGCTTCATAGGAACACAAGAAGAGGCCGGCTGGATCAGACCAGGGGTCCATCTAGTCCAGCATCCTGCCTCTCACAGTGGCCGACCTATTCCTCTGGATGGCCAAAAGCAGGGCAGAGAGGCCGAGGTATTCATTAGAACATCAGAAGAGCCTTGCTAGATCAGATCAGTGGTCCATCTAGTCCAGCATCCCGTCTCACACAGGGGCCAACCAGTTCCTCTGGAGGGCCAACAACAGGGCAAAGAGGCCGAGGCCTTCACTAGAGCATCAGAAGAGCCCTGCTGGATCAGACCAGTGGTCCATCTAGTCCAGCATTTTGTCTCACACAGCCAGTTCCTCTGGAGGGCCAACCACAGGGCAGAGAGGCCGAGGCCTTCACTAGAGCATCAGAAGAGCCCTGCTGGATCAGACCAGGGGTCCATCTAGTCCAGCCTCCCATCTCACACAGTCGCCAGCCAGTTCCTCCGGAGGGCCCACAACAGGGCAGAGAGGCCGAGGCCTCCCCCTGAGACGGCCTCCTGGCCTCTGGGATTCAGAGGGGAGGGGCTTCAATAGGGTCTAATGCCAGGCAGTCCACCTTCCAAGTCAGCCATTTTTTCCCCAGGCGGACTGACCTCTGTCTCCTGGAGATCAGTTGTAATGCCAGGAGATCTCCAACCACCAACTGGAGGATGGCGACCCTATGTGATGAAACACATCATTTGGCCATAAGGCCCTTTTAACTTTCTCAGCGAACATTATATCAGGTTGTCAGCTTTGGTTCGGGGATTACCTGGAGATTTCGGGTGTGCATCGTGAGGAGGGCGGGGATTGGGGAGTGGAGGCTACAATGCCATAGAGTCCACCCTCCAGAACAGTCGTTTTCTGTGTGGGAACTGATTTCTGCTAGAACAGATAAAACGTTCTGTTAGAACGGATAAAAGGAAGTCCTTCTTCACCCAAAGAGTGATTAACACTTGGAATTCACTGCCACAGGAAGTGGTGGCGGCTATAAGCATGGGCAGCTTCAAGAAGGAACTGGATAAACATATGGAACAGAGGTCCATCAGTGGCTATTAGCCACAAAGTCTGGGGCAAGTGATGCCCTGTATTCTTGGTGCTTGGGGTGGTGGTGGTCAACAGTGGGAGGGCTTCTAATGTCCTGGCCCCACTGCTGGACCTCCTGATGGCACCTGGTGTTTTTGGCCACTGTGTGACACAGAGTGTTGGACTGGATGGGCCTATGGCCTGATCCAACATTGGCGTCTCTTATGTTATTATGCTGCCTGGAGGTCGCTTGTAATACTGAGAGATCCGCACCTGAAGGGAACTCTTAACATTCTATGTGGTACCCTGAGAGCCAGTTTGGCGTCGTGGTTAAGTGCGCGGACTCTAATCTGGGAGAACCAGGTTTGATTCCCCACTCCTCCACTTGCAGCGGTTGGATCTTATTTTTTATTTATTTTATGTTATTCGATTTATATACCCCCCTCCCCAATGGACGCAGGGCGGTGTGCAACAGCTAAGTATACAATGAAAACAATGCTAAAATGAAAATTTGCACATAAAACCATGAAACACCGTATAATTATAAAAATTGTCAGATGACTAGTCGGAACAGGCCCGATGGACAAAAAACGTAGGGCCAGAAAAGCTGGGGGGGGACGGGGACGTCTGCTGCCTCAACCAAATGTCTGGCGGAAGAGCTCCATCTTGCAGGCCCTGCGGAACTGCAATGACCTTGGGCAAGCCATAGTTCTGATAAGGGCAGTCCTCGAAACAGCTCTCTCAGCTCTGCCTACCTCCCAGGGTGCCTGGTGTGGGGAGGGGGAGGGAAAGGAGTTTGTAAGCCGCTCTGAGACTCCAAGTGAAGGGCGGGGTATAAATCCAATCTCCTCCCCTCCTCCTCCTAAGTTACCATCCCTCCCTTTTATATTCACTGCACCTATTTGTTTAGCTTTTTATCCACATTTCCAAGACTGCAAACATCTCTTCCAAACATACATTCATCCCAGTTCAATGGATCCTTTTCGGTCTCTCTCTTTTGGCTGCAAGTTTCCCCTGCCGTCAGCCTGTTCTTCTCCGGCTCCCATTCAGCCCTCCTCCCCGGCTGTTGTGCGCCAATGAAGCAGACTGATTTTATGAATGAGCCCCACAGCCGTCTGGGTTCAAAAGCCTGATTTGTGAATGAATAGAGGGTTGCCGCTTCACTGGGATTCCAAAGCGGAGGCTGAAAGAGGCTTACCGAAAGTGTTGCTTTCCTCTCTCATTCCTGACACTTCAGTGCCACACATACAGATTGCGAAGGGATAGAGTGAGATGATAATACTAATAATCTGCTCAGACCACCTGTGAACAACAATTCCAGGGGCAAAAATACAATATCCAGTGCACAAGCTACGGATGACCCATGCTTTCTAAGGGAGAGAGAGACACAAAACAAGTTTCTCTAGCATTCTTAAGTCTTCACTGCAATAGAATCATCGTCATCGATATATCTGATGCTCAACAATGCCAAATATGTGGATACTTAAATCCGGAGACTCAAGCCAGGAACAGATGAGTCAGATCTTTCTACAGTCCTGAGAAATGCCTCAGGTATGCAGAAAAATCTGAATGTTTTAAAAAACCCACACTCGGGTTAACACACACAGACCAATAACAGAAGCAAGTGCCTGTAGAGTTAAGAACCAAATGCCTTCTGTAGCCATTGCTAGGCAACCACAACAGTATTGCCTATTGAAGCCTTGGTTTCTGTCCATTAAAGTTCCTCTGGAGGTCCAACAGCAGGCCATAGAGGCCTTCCATGGATGTTGCCTCCTGGCTCTGGGATTCAGAGGCTTAGTGCCTCTGTGTGAGACAGGATGCTGGGCTAGATGGACCACTGGTCTGATCCAGCAGTGCTCTTCTGATGTTCTTATGAAGGTCTCAGCCCTCCATGTCGTATTGTCAGCCCTCCAGAGGAACTGGTTGGCCACTGAATGAGACAGGAGGCTGGACTCAACGGGCCACTGGTCTCATCCAACAGGGCTCTTCTTATGTTCTTATGAAGGCTTTGGCCTCTCAGCCCTGCTGTTGGCCCACCAGAGGAATTGGTTGGCCACTGTGTGAAACAGGATGCTGGACTAGATGGACTATTGGTGATCCAGCAGGGCTCTTTTGACATCTATGTGCCTACTAATTCTTCCTTAATAATGGTTTCCACCACAATTTTTTTTTCAAATTTCCCGGATCTCCTCTGGAACCCTTTTTAAAGATGGGAGTGACATTAGCTACCTTCCAGTCCTCAGGAATGGAGGCAGATTTAAAGGAAAGATTACATATTTTTGTCAGGAGATCCACAAGTTCACATTTGAGTTCTTTCAGAACTCTCGGATGTATGCCATCCGGGCCTGGTGATTTATCAGTTTTTAAGTTGTCTATCAGTTTTAGGACCTCCTCTCTCGTCACCTCAATCTGACTCAGGTCTTTCAACACCCCTCCCGAAATCAGCGGTTCTGGAGTGGGCAAGCACTTCTCATCTTCCACAGTGAAGACAGAGGCAAAAAATGCATTTAGCTTCTCAGTCCTTTCCCCATCATCCTTCAGTACTCCTTTTACCCCTTGGTCATCCAAGGGCCCCACTGCCTCCCTGGCTGGTTTCTTGCTTCTAATGTATTTGAAGAAAGTTTTATTGTTGGTTTTTACGTTTTTTGCTATATGCTCCTCATATTCCCTTCTTGCCTGCCTGACCGCAGACTTGCATTTTATTTGCCATAGCCTGTGTTCCGTTTTATCAGCCTCACTGTGACTCGCTTTCCACCGCTTAAAGGAATCCTTTTTACCTTTTACAGCTTCCATTACTTTGTTTGTTAACCATGCAGGCTTTCCACTATACCTGTTTGTGCCTTTCCTAACCTGCGGAATATATTTTATTTGAGCTTCTAGAATTGTAGTTTTAAATACTTTCCAAGCTTCCCCAATGGTTTTGACCCTTTCTACTTCTCCTTTCAGTTTCCTCCCCACATGTCCCCTCATATCAGAGAAGTTACATCTTTTAAAGTTAAAAGACGTTGTGTGAGTCTTTTTGGCCAATTCCCTATTTGTACAAATGTTGAACTCAACAACATTATGATCACTGTTCCCAAGTGGTGCAATCACTTTTACATCTCTCACCAGGTCTTGAGTGTTACTTAGGACCAAATCAAGGATCGACTCTCCCCTGGTAGGTTCCGTGACCATCTGCTCCATAGCACAGTCATTTAGAGTAGTAACCAAGGCCAACCCTACTTATCTCCAAGATCTGACAAGATCAGGGAAGCCTGGGCCATCTAAGGTCAGAGCACATACCCTTGTTACTGCACTAGTTATATGCTACATGCAGACTACTGTTGGTCTTAAACAGGGGCAGTTTGCAGTTCCACAAAATATCTCAGTAGGATTCAAAGCCACCTCCCCTTTTTGGTAATTCCCTGTCACAGGCAGTGGCTAAAAAGGTTCTCTAATAGCTGTCTAGAAACTCAATCTCTTTTTCTCGACTAGAACACATATTGACCCATTCAATGTGTGGGTAGTTAAAATCACCTATTACGACACAGTGTTTTTGTCTAGCTGCTATCTTTAATTCATTCATCATTTTATAATCCTCTTCTATCTTTTGATCTGGTGGGCTAGATCATTGCTAACAGGTTAGTTCTTGTTTATTCTTTTAAAGAGAGAGCCCATCTCAAAACACTGTAATGATGTTTTATTTTCTAATTCTAGATTTGAAATATGTATTCTTACTAATACATCTGATTTTACTTGTTGTCTGTAACAACAACTGTTCCCTCTAAGCTGAGTCAGTGTGAGCTAGCTCACAGTTTTTTAGCCTCCGGCTCACACATTTTCCCCTATGCTCAGGAAGGGATGGCTCCAGAGCAAACTAATTTATTCAGTAGCCAAATCGCTTCCACACAACTTGAATGCTGGTAGCTCACAAGGTAGAATTTTTGCTCAGAAGACTCCACAGCTTAGAGGGAGTGTTGGTAAATATATGGGTTATTTGATAAACTTGATGAATCTATATTTTCCCCTACCCTCACCCCCTATTCCCAGGAGTCTGTATTCTGCAGACTCTACTTTGCAAAACTGCAGCTTCCAGCTTATTTATTTATTTAATTCATTTGTAGCCCGCTTTTCTACACAGTGGAGACCCAAAGCAGCTTACCTCGGTCTCGTCTCCTCCCTTTCATCCTCACAACAACCCTGTGAGGTAGGCTAGGCTGAGAGAGGGTGACTGGCCCAAGGTCACCCAGCAAGTTTCCATGGAATGAGCGGGCATTCGAACCCAGGTCTCCCCTATACTAGTCCGACGCTCTGAACTACTACACCACACTGGTTCTCGGCTTTTGCAAGTCTGGGCGGAAACATCTCAGCTACCTTTGAGTGGGCACTCTATAGCCTTCAAGACCTGGAATTCTCAGCAACCACAGAAGATGCAGGGACATCTGCAGGGAAAAGGTGCACTTCCAAAACAGCTTTGTGCACTTTGAAAATTCAAGCATCTTGCTGTTTCCACAAAGCACTGGATACTGTGCCTTTATTATTCTATAGCAATGGCCTGTAACTGGATTTTCCTGAGTCAGCAATAGAGTCTTGTTTGGGGGGCAGCCATGGCTCAGTGGTAGAGCCTCTGCTTGGCGTGCAGAAGGTCCCAGGTTCAATCCCCAGCATCTCCAGTTAGAGGTTCAGGTAGGAGGTGATGGGAAAGACCTCTGCCTGAGACCCTGGAGAGCTACGGAGGGGGGCCGTGGCTCAGTGGAAGAGTCTCTGCTTGGCGTGCAGAAGGTCCCAGGTTCAATCCCCAGCATCTCCAGTTAGAGGTTCAGGTAGGAGGTGATGGGAAAGACCTCTGCCTGAGACCCTGGAGAGCCACGGAGGGGGGCCGTGGCTCAGTGGAAGAGCCTCTGCTTGGCATGCAGAAGGTCCCAGGATCTCCAGTTAAAAGGATCTGGTAGGAGGCGATGTGGAAGACCTCCGTCTGAGACTCTGGAGAGCCCTTGCTAAGCTGAGAAGACAATGCTGCTCTTGATGGACCAAGGGTCTGATTCCATATCAGGAAGTTTCATGCACACTCAGTCGTTGCCGCAGGTGAGCTGATGGCGCCATCTCCAATGACGAGTGAGTGCAGGCTCTATAGACATCCAGACATTAAGGAAGGTACCGGTGAGCAACGCGGCCTCGGCGTTCATCTGCAACAGTCTGAAGAAGTATCTGAAGAAGTGTGTGTGCACACAAAAGCTTATGCCTAGAATTAAAGTTTTGTTAGTCCCCTGGGCTCAAACGTTGTTGAAGCACATACTAGTGCGCAGTTCCAAGATTCCCTGGTTATCCCATTCTTCTGTAGCTTTGGTGACGCCCTAGTTCCGCCGTTTCTTTTTAATGGGGAAACTCCATCTCGGCCTGGTGGAACTGTCTGCCGGCAGACATCTGTGCCCTGTGGGAGTTACTACTTTTCTGCAGGGCTTGCAAGGCAAAGATGTTCTGCCAGGCCTTTGGTTGAGGACAGTGGTGGGGGGAAATATTAAATCTGGCACTCTCATGTATTTCCCCATCCCTTGTAACCCCTCCCCCCAAGTAGAAGAAGAGATTGGATTTATACCCGGCCCTTCACTCAAAGTCTCAGAGCAGCTTACGATCTCCTTCCCTTCCCCTCCCTACAACAGACACCCTGTGAGGTAGGTGGGGATGAGAGAGCTCTGACAGAAACTGCTCTTTTTCCAGAACAGCTCTGACAGAACCTGTAACTGGCCCAAGGTCATCCAGCAGCTGCAAGTGGAGGAGTGGGGAATCAAACCCCGTTCTCCCAGATTAAAGTCCACGCACTTAACTACTACACTACACCAAACTGGCTACACCAAAGTAGACCAGGGAGCTGAATTTTTTTCCTTCCACCTTCTTGTATATGTACTTTGTTGTTTTCATCTACTGTTCTTCACTTAGGTGGTTTTAAGCTTGTTTTTAACTTGGATTTTTTTTTTTGTATACTACTCTGTTGTGGAGCTGTGGTGGCTCAAGTGGTTAAGACGCTGAACTGCAGGCTGTGGAAGGTCGGTAGTTCAGCAGTTCGAGACCCGGGTTGCCGCATGACAGAGTGAGCTCCCATCTCTAGTTCCAGCTCCTGCCAACCTTGCAGTTCGAAAGCAAGAAATTGCAAGTAGATAAATAGGTACCACTTCGGTGGGAAGGTAACAGAGTTCCGTGCGCCTTGGTGTTTAGTCATGCCGACCACATGACCACGGAAACGTCTTCGGACAGCGCTGGCTCTTCGGCTTTGAAACGGAGATGAGCACCGCAACCCTAGAGTCGGATTCGACTGGCTTTCGAGCAAGGGAACCTTTACCTTTACCTTTTACTCTGTTGTAAGCCGCCCTGATCCCTACCTGTAGGGAAGGGCGTCTTAGTAAATCTAATCTAATAAAAATAAATAATAAATCCCAGGCCAAGAATGCCTTTAAAGGTCCAGAAACTGGTCGAGAAACTCAATGGAACCCCACACAGGTCCCCATACCATTCAGCATGGGAAGGAGACATGGCTCAGTGGCAGAGCCTCTGCTTGGCATGCAGAAGGTCCCAAGGTTCAATCCCCGGCATCTCCAATTAAAAGGATCAAGTAGTAGGTGATGTGAAAGACCTCAGCCTGAGACCCTGGAGAGATGCTGCCGGTCTGAGCAGACAATATCGACCTTGATGGACCAAGGGTCTGATTCTGCATTACGGTCGCTTCATGTGCTCAGCATCTGTCCCCACTGAAAGAGAGTCGTCATCAAACACATAAAACAAAATGGAAATAAACACTCCCCTTGAGAGTCTTGTGAGATGACGCGAAGCTACTGGCTCTGGCATTTGAGCTGGGATGACTCTTTCACACACGTGAGTGGCCACGTGGCCTGCCATCGAGGGACGCGCCGGCTGGCATGAACCAGCACTCGACAACGGGTCACAATACCGATAGCGGTGTCTGTGTAAAAACGCTGACCGAGAAAGTAATATTTGGGGGCTGGCATTTCTGGAGGCGTAAAATTGGTCGACTTTTTTGGCGCTGGCTGAAAGAGCCCCTCGGTTTTCAGTCTTGCGTCAGGAAACGCCACAGCCAGAGCAAGAAGGACGCACCAAAGGAGTCCCCAGGGTGTCTGTTTTATTTATTTTATTTATTTATTTTTGCTATTTCTATCCCGCCCTACCCAGTAGCTCAGGGCGGCTAACAACAGTGTTTAAAACAGTAAAACAATAAAACAATTTTACATATATACTAAAACTGGTGCTTCAAATCTATACAATCTATACATTATACAAGATACTCAGCGGCTCATATTTGCGACCCATGAACTTAGTAGTGGAGGCGCCCCAACACACTCAAACTAAACCACCTCCATGGAATCTGGTAGGTGGACGGTACATTGAAGATGGTATAGCGATGGTGGTGGCGGCGGCTCCCTGCATTCCGTCTCCTCGGACATTTAGTTTTTGCCCTAAGCAGTGATCACCCTTCCTACGGATTATGCTGACTTTGGAAAGACAGCCAGCATGGTATAGTGGTTAGAAGGAAGGACTATGAACACATGGAGCTGCCTTAGACAGAATCAGAACTTTTGGTCCATCAAAGTCAGTATTGTCTACTCAGACGGGCAGTGGCTCTCCAAGGTCCCTGATAAAGACTCTTTCGAAACACCTCTTACCCAGTCCTTAAGATACTGAGTATTGAACCTGGGACCTTCCGCATGCCAAGTGGATGCTCCACCACTCAGCCACAGCCCCCCTTCCCTGACAATCTTGAACACATGAAGCTGCCTTATACTGAATCAGACCCTCAGTCTATTAAATTCAGTAGTGTCTACTCAGACTGGCAGCTGCTGTCCAGGGTCTCATGTGGAGGTCTTTCACATCACCTACTGCCAGATCCTCTTAACTGGGGATGCTGGGGACTGAACCCGGGACCTTCTGCATGCCAAGCGGAGGCTCTACCATTGAGCCATGGCCCCTCTCACAGACCGGGGAAACCCAAATTACAATCCCTGCTCAGCCATGATGTTCAGTGGCTGTCCTCAGGCCAGTAACTCAGCCTGATCTATCTCACAGAGGTGTCGTGAGGTTAAAACGGGAGAGGGAGAAACCGTGCCCCGGACTCCTTGGAGGAAGGGTAGGGTGAAAACAAGACCCAAACACTCCAATGTCTCTCTCATACACAGATCTCCCGCGAATTGTTCCTGGAATGCCCCCTAACTCAGATCTGCTTGTGTCAGAACAGGAGTCCTCAACCTTTTTCAGCCCCTGTGGGCACCTTTGGAATCTGAGAGGGAGCGGTGAACACCAGCCCCAAATGGCCACCGTAGGAGCTGGGGGTCAAACCTAAAAATGTCAGCCACAGGAGGCGGAGCCAAATGGAATACCTCCCGCTTCGTACTTCCTGAGAAGAAGGAAAGCCTGAAGGGGAAATGGAACCACAGGCGCCCTTAGGGAAGTCCTCGCTTTCTGGACCCTCCAGTGAAAGACCAATTGGAATGAGAACAGCCAATAAGAAGGGCTCCATGTTGGGGAACCCTGGGTTAGAACACCAGAGGTGCCCTCCTGGATCTGATTAGTGGCCCAGGAAGCCTAGCCTTCTGTTCCAACCCAGTACAGATGCCACATGCCACTCCAATTGATTCACGTACGCAAGTGAAACTTCCTTCCCCACAGGGCCCCTTGAACGAGAACAGGAAAGGACACTCCTAGCTTATCTAGTTCGGGAAGCACGTAGATCTATGGTCTTGGCCGTGGCTCAGTGGTAGAGCATTTCCTTGTCATGCAGAAGGTCCCAGGTTCAATCCCCAGCATCTCCATTTAAAAGGACCAGGTAGGAGGTGATGGGAAAGACCTCTGCCCCAAGGCCCCGAAGAGCCGCTGCCCGGTCTGAGTAGACAATACTGACCTTGATGGACCAACAGTCATTATAAGGCAGCTTTAGGGTCATAACGAATAATGGAGGACCAACAGAACACTACCAAAACAGGTAAACAAAAAGCACATGAAAGGCCGAAACAAGAGCATTCTCAGTCTCTTTAAGAACTTGTCTCCTACCTAGTCAAACTGACATGCCTGCAGGGGGCCATTTAAGGAAATGTTCTCCTCCTTTCCATCTTTAACTACCAGACGGTCGGGCTAAGTAGCTAATCCTCGCTGAGTGCCACAACACAGATAAAACACTTCAAGCAGAGAAACATTAAGGACTTTCTACTGAAATGCTGTTCGAAGCCCGAAAGCTGGTTCGATAGCACTTTGCAAGCCGACAACGAAAAAGACGCATAACTTTTCGGCGCAGTCTCTCCCCCTCCCACCCCGAGACTGTTCTCTTTATCGGCGGAGGGGGGAACCCAGACATTTTGGACAGCGAACCCAAACAACAAAAATAATACCTTGACATTCATTCCAAGCTTTTTGGAAATGCTTCTTTCATTTTCATTTTTTTTTAAAGATCGGCCTGGAAAAATTAATCAGAATCTGCCCGAAGTTAATTTCAGCCCGAAGGGAAGATACGTAAGGAAAAAAATATATACATTTACCGTCTGCTCTAGGTGCATTTAACGTGGCAATACTGAAAGACTCTAATGGTGCGACTCTTGCGGTGTGCTTCTTCATTCTCCGGAAGGGTTCTCAGAGATGTTGTGTTCTCGTCTCCTTTGGCCACGACATTGTTGTTTTGGTTGCGCCCCCCCCTCCCCAATGCCAGAAGATACCTCTCTGCTGTGTCTAGAGATGCCGGTCTGAAGATGCTGCAGCCAGCTAGGAGGGCAGGACTGCCGTTTCCCCGGGAAACCATTAGCAACAGATTCAAACAATGCTTGACCTCAGCCAAGACTTTTCTCCTCGCTTTCAATTGTTGGGCATCGCCAGCGGT
>NW_015176021.1:347493-362316 GCF_001447785.1 Gekko japonicus | reverse complement strand
GCCCTTCACTTCTAAAAGACGGCAGGAGAGAAAGCCCCGTCTCGAACCACCACGGCACCCGGTTCGCACCGAAGGAGATCCCTCCGTGCCCACGGATCAGGCACGCGGATCGTTCGGCAGCTCCCGCAAAGGAACGATGCCATATAATTTCCTGGTGCTATGAAAAATGCATGAGAGGCGACGAGGACTGCGTCCGACTAAACTTGAAATCACTTCTCTGCTTCCAGGATATAGAATACGGGGGTGGGTGGGAGGGGGGCCACAGAGGAACCCAGAGATTCTCTGCTGCCAGTTCATTGCAGTGCAAGAGACAGGATCTCATAAGCCGCGTGCCACACAAAACGGTAGGTAACAGGATGCACCAAAGAATTTGTAACTTATTAATAAACATGGCGAGTACACTGGCTGTTCTGCGGGGAAATCTACGGCAGGCGTCCACAGATAGTATAATCACGCTTATGGGATTTGAATTGCCACACGCTCTGGCATATTGGTTATGAAAAGGGGTTATGGAGAAAACAACAGCCTTTACATTTGCTGCAATCTTCTGCTTGGTTTAAGGCTCTCCGATGTGTACCTTGAGGCCTCCTGCAACACACGGATGCTGCTTTAATGCTGAATAAAGATCCTTGGGTCCATCAAGGTCAAGTGTTGCCTAAGACTGGCAGCGGCTCTCCAGGGTCTCAGGGTGAGGACTTTCACATCACCTGCCGCCTGGTCCTTTTCACGGCAGATGCCGGGGGTTGAACCTGGGACCTTCTACATGCCAAGCAGATGCTCTACCACTGAGCTACAGTCCCATTTCGTGGCTCTCCAGGGTCTCAGGCGGAGGACTTTCACATCACCTCCTGCCTGGTCCTTTTAACTGGAGATGGCGGGGATTGAGCCTGGGACCTTCTGTGTGCCAAGCAGATGCTCTACCACTGAGCCACGGCCCCACTTCATGGCTCTCCAGGGTCTGAAACCCTGAAGGTGAGGACTTTCATATCCCCTGCTGCCTGGTCCTTTTCACGGGAGATGCTGGGGGGTTGAACCTGGGACCTTCTACATGCCAAGCAGATGCTCTACCACTGAGCTACAGCCCCACTTCATGCTCTCCAGGGTCTCAGGCGGAGGTCTTTCACACCACCTGCTGCCTGGTCCTTTTAACTGGAGATGCTGGGGATTGAACCTGGGACCTTCTACATGCCAAGCAGATGCTCTACCACTGAGCTATAGTCCCACTTCATGGCTCTCCAGGGTCTCAGGCGGAGGACTTTCACATCCCCTGCTGCCTGGTCCTTTTCACGGGAGATGCCGGGGGTTGAACCTGGGACCTTCTACATGCCAAGCAGAGGCTCTACCACTGAGCTACAGCCCCACTTCATGCTCTCCAGGGTCTCAGGGTGAGGACTCACATCACCTGCTGCCTGGTCCTTTTCACGGGAGATGCCGGGGGTTGAACCTGGGACCTTCTACATGCCAAGCAGATGCTCTACCACTGAGCTACAGCCCCACTTCATGCTCTCCAGGGTCTCAGGCGGAGGTCTTTCACACCACCTGCTGCCTGGTCCTTTTAACTGGAGATGCTGGGGATTGAACCTGGGACCTTCTACATGCCAAGCAGATGCTCTACCACTGAGCTACAGTCCCACTTCATGGCTCTCCAGGGTCTCAGGCGGAGGACTTTCACATCCCCTGCTGCCTGGTCCTTTTCACGGGAGATGCCGGGGGTTGAACCTGGGACCTTCTACATGCCAAGCAGAGGCTCTACCACTGAGCTACAGCCCCACTTCATGCTCTCCAGGGTCTCAGGGTGAGGACTCACATCACCTGCTGCCTGGTCCTTTTCACGGGAGATGCCGGGGGTTGAACCTGGGACCTTCTACATGCCAAGCAGATGCTCTACCACTGAGCTACAGCCCCACTTCATGCTCTCCAGGGTCTCAGGCGGAGGTCTTTCACACCACCTGCTGCCTGGTCCTTTTAACTGGAGATGCTGGGGATTGAACCTGGGACCTTCTACATGCCAAGCAGATGCTCTACCACTGAGCTACAGCCCCACTTCATGGCTCTCCAGGGTCTCAGGCGGAGGTCTTTCACACCACCTGCTGCCTGGTCCTTTTAACTAGGGAGGCCGGGAATTGAACCGGGGACCTTCTGCATGCCAGTCTCAGGGAGAGATCCTTCACGTCACCTACTGCCTGATCCTTTTGATTGGAGACACCAGGGATTGAACCTGGGACCTTCTGCATGCCAAGCAGAGGCCGAGTCACACAGAACCACTGTCCCTCCCCGACATGTTTTGATTTCCCCCCCTCTCCCCTTCTTCCCTTCTGCGGACTATCCAGACCAATTAAAAATCCCGGAGAACTCTCAAGCTTGCTTCCCATTTTTTGTAATACTTTGGTTGGTTCCCCTTCTGGAATCTTGCTATGGACCAACACAGCTACCCCCAGTATTTGTCTGTGTAACTAGTAAAAATCCGCAAGTGCCCTTTTGAGCAAAGGAAACCCCCAAAGGGGGATATATATTGCATACTGCCCTGATATAGTCTGCTGTTTTTCCACCTCTTTTTGAATCCAAACACCTTTCCCCCCCTCTCTTTTTCCATACATTTTTTTTTTAAAAAAATAGACTTTGGGGGCTTTGCCTAGTACAATCTATTTTTCCAGGATATCTCTCTGAATTTCTTTCCGAAGTGCTAGACTGCACAGTGCTACACAGGCGGTAATAAGGGTTGTGGGGTTTTTTTAGGGTGCCAAGTTCTACATCTGCATAACACGAATGAGGAACACACATACTGGATAGGGGATACATTTCTGGGTAGCAGTGTGTGTGAACAAGACCTTGGGGTACGGGTGGACCGTTACACCAGTTTGGTGTAGTGGTTAAGTGTGCAGACTCTAATCTGGGAGAACCGGGTTTGATTCTCCACTCCTCCACTTGCACCTGCTGATGTGACCTTGGGTCAGTCGCAAGCTCTGGCACAGCTGTCCTTGAAAAAGAGCAGTTTCTGTCAGAGTTCTCTCAGCCCCACCCACCTCACAGGGTGTCTGTTGTGGGGAGGGGAAGGGAAAGGAGTTTGTAAGCCGCTCTGAGACTCCAAGTGAAGGGTGGGGTATAAATCCAATCTCCTCCTCCTCTCCTCCTCCTCCTAGTTAAATATGAGCAGCCAGTGTGATGCAGCAACAAAAAAGGCTAATGCGATCTTGGGGTGTATCAACAGAGGCATAACATCCAAATCGCAAGATGTCATAGTCCCGGTGTACACTGCATTGTTCAGGCCGCACCTGGAGTATTGTGTGCAGTTCTGGAGACCTCACTTCAAAAAGGATGTGGACGGAATGGAGCGGGTGCAGAGGAGAGCAACGAGGATGATCGAGGGCCTGGAGACCGAGCCCTGTGAGGAAAGGCTGAGGGACTTCAGAAGGTTCAGTCTGGGGAAGAGCAGGTTGAGGGGGGGACAGGATTGCTGTCTTGAAGTCCTTGAGGGGCTGTCAGAGGCGGGCAGGGAGCGGTCTGTTGGCAGCGGAGGAGAGGACTCGCAAGAATGGGTTTAAATGAAGGGCGGGAAGGTACTGGGGCTGGATATTAGGAAAACTTTCTTTACAGGACGAGTTGTGCCGCAGTGGAATCAGCTTGCCTGGGGAGACGGTGAGCTCCCCCTCCCTGGCAGTCTTCAAGCAGCGGCTGGGCAAACACTTGTCAGGGATGCTCTAGGCGGATCCATCATCGAGCAGGGGGTTGGACTGGATGGCCTCTATGGCCCCTTCCAAGCCTGTGATTCTGTGGTTTCTACCCCGTCACTTTGCTATTGCTGTAGTACTGTGCTATAGCTCCGACCCGGATAGCCCAGGCGAGCCCGATCTCGGAAGTGAAGCCGGGTCAACCTTGGTCTGTATTTGGATGGGAGACCCCCAAGGAAGACCAGGGTCACCTCTGAACGGCTCTTGACTTGGAAACCCTACAAGGTCGCCGTAAGTCAACTGAAACTTGATAGCACTTCCCACCACCACCACCACTGTGCTAGAAGGATACCCTGTCAGTGGGTCGGTCTAGATGGTCACAGGAGGTCCCTGAGTGGTGGCGGCTGGTTACCAGGGTGCAGTATGTGGCAGCAGGTGATGTGAAAGACCTCTGCCTGAAACCCTGACAGTCTGAGTAGACAATACGGACCCTGATGGGCTAATTTGGTGTACAAGAAGAAGAAGAGATTGGATTTATACCCCGCCCTTCACTACCCGAAGGAGTCTCAGAGCGGCTCACAAACTCCTTTCCCTTCCCCTCCCCACAACAGACACCCTGTGAGGTAGAAGAAGAAGAAGAGATTGGATTTATACCCCGCCCTTCCCTACCCACAGGTGTCTCAGAGCGGCTTACAAACTCCTTTCCCTTCCCCTCCCCACAACAGACAACCTGTGGGGTAGGTGGGGCTGAGAGAGCTCTTTCGAGGACTGCCCTTTTGAGGACAGCTCTTGTCAGAACTATGGCTTGCCCAAGGTAGAAAAAGAAGGATTGGATTTATACCCCGCCCTTCACTACCCAAGGGAGTCTCAGAGCGGCTTACAAACTCCTTTCCCTTCCCCTCCCCACAACAGACACCCTGTGAGGTAAAAGAAGAACAGAAGAGATTGGATTTATACCCCGCCCTTCACTACCCGAAGGAGTCTCAGAGCGGCTCACAAACTCCTTTCCCTTCCCCTCCCCACAACAGACACCCTGGGAGGTAGAAGAAGAAGAAGAGATTGGATTTATACCCCGCCCTTCCCTACCCACAGGTGTCTCAGAGCGGCTTACAAACTCCTTTCCCTTCCCCTCCTCACCACAGACACCTTATGAGGTAGGTGGGGCTGAGAGAGCTCTCCCGAGGACTGCTCCTGAGAGAACAGCTCTGACAGAACTATGGCTTGCCCAAGGTCTTCCAGCAGCTGCAAGTGGAGGAAGAAGAGAAGAAGAAGAAGAGATTGGATTTATACCCCGCCCTTCACTACCCGAAGGTGTCTCAGAGCGGCTTACAAACGCCTTTCCCTTCCCCTCCCCACAACAGACACCCTGTGAGGTAGGTGGGGCTGAGTGAGCTCTTGACAGAAACTGCTCTTTTTCAAGAACAGCTCTTATCAGAACTATGGCTTGCCCAAGGTCATCCAGCAGGTGAAAGTGGAGGAATGGGGAATCAACCCCGGTTCTCCCAGATTGGAGTCCGCACACTTAACCACTACACCAGTGTGGTGTAGTAGTGGTTAAGAGTGTTGGACTAAGATCTGGGAGACTTGTGTTCGAATCCCTGCTCATGCTATTAAGAAGAAGAAGAGATTGGATTTATACCCCGCCCTTCACTCGACGTCTCAGAGCGGCTTACAACCTCCTTTCCCTTCTCCTCCCCACAACAGACAGCCTGTGAGATGGGTTTGGGCTGGGAGAGCTCTTTCGAGGACTGCTCCTGAGAGAACAGCTCTGAAAGAACTTGTAATGACCCAAGGTCACACCAGCAGCTGCATGTGGGGAATCAAACCTGGAAGCTCCCTGGGTGCCCTTGGGTCAGTCACGCTCTGTCATCCTAAACTACCTCATGGGGTTGTTGTGAGGATAAAAAGGAGAGGAGAAAGAGGTAAGCCACTTGTGTCTCCATTGGGGAGAGAGGCAGGGTAAATATATAAAATAAACAAAAATGCATAGTATTGAGCCTCTTGTCAATCTCACAGTGAGTAACTGAACAGGTATAACAAGACTCACAAAGAGTTAAGTATGTTTTGCGTGTAATAAAAACCCCATCTTATTTCTTAGAAACAACTCCAGATTCACATGAGACCATAGCCAGGAGCCTGTTTGTGCTGAAACAGATGGAGTCATACAGATATAATATTGGTGGAGTGTCTGCACTTCAGAGTCTAGTGTGGAGTGGAGTTTTTAGGCCGATTTCTCTCCTCCCCCCTTATTTCGAGATCTAATTTTCACAGTTTTTTCAAGAGCTGCTGTAGCAGAGGAACTAAGAAGCCAAACTTAGGAATCTGGACATCGTGCATTTAAATCTTGCCTCTGCTTTGAGACTTTCACAAGATGTCCTTCATCAGCTTTGGAGCCCCACTGTCAGCAGTGGGAGAATAATAATACTGGTCTACCCTATAAGGTTGTTGTTAAGTATGATCAAGTTCGCCTCATGCCCATCAATTGCAAACAAGGAGCCAACTGTTTGAAGGAGGAGGAGTTGGTTTTTACACCCCACTTTTCTCTACCCGAAGGAGTCTCAAAGTAGCTTACAATTGCCTGCCCTTCCTCTCCCCACCACAGGCACCTTGTAAGGTAAGTGGGGCTGAGAGAGTTCGGGGAGAACTGTGACTGGCCCAAGGTAACCCAGCAGGCTTCAAGTGGAGGAGGAGAGGGGATTCAAACCCAGCTCTCCAGATTAGAGAACACCACTCTTAACCACTGCACCATGCTGTTTGATGAGAGGTTCAGATGTGTCTGGATCAATTAATATGCATCCATTTGCATAATGATGCTACTTTCTAGCAGGATTGCTGTGCTAGAAAGTCTGGTGTAGGAGCATGGACTCTAATCTGGGAGAACCAGGTTTGATTCCCCACTCCTTGTGTTCGAATACAGCTGTTGGTGTGACTTTGGATCAATTACAAGTTCTTTCAGAGCTGTTCTCTCACAAGCAGTTCTCGAAAGTGCTCTCCCAGCCCCACCTATCTCACAGGGTGTCTGTTGTGGGAAGGGAAACGGATTGTAAGTCGCTCTGAGACTCCTTCAGGTAGTGAAGGGTGGGATATAAATCCAATCTCCTCTTCTTCTTTCCTGCAGCAACCCCTCACACCACTCGTTTGCCACTGCCTCCAGTTTTAAAAGCAAATATTTAAAGCAAAATAATTATTTTTGAGATTCTTTAAAATTGAGACTTATGTCTCTATGTGCCTTTGTGTCTCTTCTTCTTCTTTGGTGTTTGCCCAGGAACACAGCTAATCCTGTGATCATTATTGAGACTTACTACTGATGTCTCTGGGTGCCTTTGGAGTCTGCCCACGTAGAAAAGTAATCCTGTGATCATTACTGAGACTTACTACTAATGTCTCTGTGTGTCTTTGGTGTCTGCCCACGAACAAAGCTAATCCTGTGATCGTTATTGAGACTTACTACTAATGTCCCTGGGTGCCTTTGGTGTCTGCTCAGGAACACACCTAATTCTGTGATGATTACTGAGACTTACTACTAATGTTTCTGTGTACCTTTGGTGTCTGCCCACAAACGAAAGCTAATCCTGTGATCATTACTGAGACTTACTACTAAAGTCTCTGCATGCCTTTGGTGACTGCCCAGGAACACACCTAATCTTGCGATCATTGTTTCTTGAGATTGCTTCTCGAATAGCTATTTCCAACTGCACAGGTGCAAAAAGCAGTCCATGCTGTCTAGATGGCATTGGCCATTTAAGGGATGCATACCATTGCACAGGGACAAACTGGGAACAAGCCAGAAGTGATTCCCTGCATCACACACGCTTTAATGACGCCTGTCTCAAATGACAATCGAGATAACTTACTTCACAGATTTTATTTATTTATTTACAAAGGATCTACACCACCTTTCTGCCTTCACAAGGGCCACCAAGGCGGCCAACAATTTAAATCATACATGCCAAAAATCACATTGTAAACCTATTAGAATCACACACGCCCCCTTCCAAGATTAAGGAGAGGCAGCTACGGACTGCGATGGTCTGGCTCTGTAAAACAGAGGGCTACTGCGGAGGTGCAAAGAGGCTGACAATGGATTTTGGAAACATGATTCGACACAGTTAACGCATTCAATCACAAGCTCTCCTGACGCATAATCAAAACAGCAAATCAAGGCAAGTTTGCCCAGCAATCACGTCTGTGCCAAAGTCTGGCACAGCAGGCCTAGTTGTTGACAGAACTAAAAGATAATTTCTGGGAAGTGCTTTGACAATTCTTTTTTTTGTGGTGCAAATATTAATGTGGTCAATCCCTAGGATCCGGTTTGGTGTAGTGGTTAAGAGCGGCGGGCTGTAATGTGGAGAACCACGTTTGATTCCCCACTCCTCCACATGCAGCCAGCTGGGTGACCTTGGGTCAGTCACAGTTCTCTCAGAGCTCTCTCAGCTCCACCTACCTCACAGAGTTCCTGTTGTGGGGAGAGGAAGGGAAGGGAGATTGTAAGCCGCTCTGAGACTCCGAGTGAAGGGCGGGGTATAAATCCAATCTCCTCCTCCTCCTCTTCTTAGTCTTCATCTTCTGCTGCTGCTTTCTTTCCAGCCACGAATATCTGAACACCATCAAAAACACGGGTAACTCTCATTTCTCCCAAAAGACCGAGCTGATCCACTGACATGAAAAGTACTTTGGAAGAGCCCATACTTCAAGAGGCAATTTCTACCAATGAGCTATATTTTTGAAGGTGGATTGAAAACTGGTGGAAGGAACAGTGACAATTGGAGTTCTGCATATGACAGCCCATTGCTGGCAGAAAACAGGGAAGATCTGAAACGGCTACTGATGAAGATTAAAGCAGAAACCGCCAAAGAAGGATTGTAGCTGGACCTCAAAAAGACAAAAGCAGGGGTCATTTCCTGCAGGAGCGCACAGGAGCGGCGCTCCGGCAGTAAAGAGCCCGGGGGCGGGCACGTGCAACAAGCCACGCCCCCTGCTCCCAACAGCCCTTAGTCAGAGCAAGAAGCAGCCAGGTAAGCTGCAGAGCCCCCCCCCCCCCGGTCCCCCGGTCGAATGATTAAAAAAAACAAAACAGTCCAGTGGCACCTTTAAGGCCAAGTTTTATTCAGGTAGAAGCTCTCCCTCCTCTGCGAGGACAGATCTGCACATCCCCCCCCCCAATAGCTAGCAATCCAAAACAGTCCAGTGGAGCCTGAGCGGTGGGTGTTGCCTTCTGACACACTTCCGGTGATGTCAGGGGGTGTGGCATATGCAAATGAGTTGTGCTAATGAGTTTTGCTAATGAGCTCCTGCGCCTCTTTTTCCTACGAAATGACCCCTGAACAAAAGTAATGATTTCTGAATTCCTGGATAGCCTGGATCGATCTCTTTAGATCTCGGAAACTAAGCCGGGTCGGCCCAGGCCAGTATTTGGATGGGAGACGAACAAGGAAGTCCAGGGTTGCTGTGCAGAGGCAGGCAATGGGAGGCCACATCTGTTTGCCTGCCCTGACCTGGGTGACCCAGGCTAGGCCAGTCTCGTCAGACCTTGGAAGGTAAGCAGGGTCGGCCCTGGTTGGTATTTGGATGGTAGCAGGGTTGGTTTTTTTCCCCTTCTGGAAAAAGAGGCGCCAGAATTCTCAAGAGGGAAAGGAAGTTTTCAATCTGTGTACTGGAAACGCATGAACTTTGAAACGTTTTGTAAAGAATTCTGTCGAAGAGGTTCCGGAACTCTGTTCCGGCCAGTTCCTCCCAGAAAAACAGCCCTGGATTGGGAGACCTCCAAGGAAGTCCAGGGTTGCTATGCAGAAACAGGCAACGGCAACCCACCTCTGTTAGTCTCTTGCCTTGACCTGGGTGGCCCAGGCTAGGCCAGTGTCATAAGAACATAAGAGAAGCCATGTTGGATCAGGCCAGTGGCCCATGCAGCCCAACACTCTGGGTCACACAGTGGCACAAGATACCAGGTGCCATCAGGAGGTCCACCAGCGGGGCCAGGACACCAGAAGCCCTCCCACTGTTGCCCCCAAAAGCACCAAGAACACAGAGCATCACTGACCCAGGCGTAAAAACAAAAGAGAAGCCAATGTTCGATCATGCCAAAGGCCCATCTAGTCCAACACTCTGTCACACAGTGGCCAAAAATACCACGTGCCATCAAGAGGTCCACCAGTGGGGCCAGCAGAACTCCAGAAGCCCTCCCACTGTTGCCCCCCCCCCCAGCAACCAAGAATACAGAGCATCCCTTGCCCCAGCCTACGAGTTCCTATCTATACCTTGTGGCTCATAGCCACTAATGGACCTCTGCTCCATATGCTTATCTAATTCCCTCTTGAAGCTGTCCATGCTTGTAGCCGCCACCACTTCCTGTGGCAGTGAATTCCATGTGTTAATCACTCTTTGGGTGAAGAAGTACTTCCTTTTATCCGTTCTAACCCGACCGCTCAGCAATTTCATGGAGTGCCCACGAGTCCTTGTATTGTGAGAAAGGGAGAAAAGTACCTCTTTCTCGACCTGCTCTATCCCATGCATAATCTTATAAACCTCGATCATGTCACCCCTCAGCCGTCGTTTCTCTAACCTAAAGAGCCCCAAGCGCTTTAACCTTTCTTCATAGGGAAAGTGTTCCAACCCTTTTATCATTCCAGTTGCCCTTTTCTGCACTTTTCCCAATGTTATAACATCCTTTTTGAGGTGCGGTGACCAGAATTGCACACCGTATTCCAAATGAGGTTGCACCATTGATCAGATCAGATCAGCCAATATCGTAATGCCCCTACATAAATCAATGCCAATGCCAAGATGATGCTTAGCAGCCCTAGTTATAAAGCCCATTTCTGTAATTCTTTTTTTAAAAAAAAGAATGATGAGCAGTCCACCTCAGCAGAAACGCAGAACAGAACCCGTAATCAATAAATAAAGGATATTTGGGTGAAAAGAGGGTACCGAACTAGAGGAGCTGCTTTTAAATGTCCTTAAGGGCAAAACACTTCAAGAAGCTGTTCTCCTAAACTGGAGTCTAAATGACGGTCGCGAAAGACATGTTATTTTTCTTTCTAACACTCAGTTATTTTACAAGATTAAGTGGATATCTTAGCAAGCATTAAATTATGATGCGACGGGAGATAAGAACATCGGTCCTCTTAATTATGCCACTTAATCCTTCTTTAGAACAGAGAGCCAGGATTATAGGCCCTTGCTTGAGAGGTGGGGGGGCATATGAGAGAGATATTTTCCCATAGTTTCCTGAGGGAGCACCTACTCCTCATGCGAACCCTCCCGATCTCCTGACAATCTGCTGAGGGTACCACTTTGAATGAAGGCAACACCTGGAGGACCAAGCCCTGTGAGGAAAGGCTGAGGGACTTGGGAATGTTCAGTCTGGAGAACAGGAGGTTGAGGGGAGAAACAGGATTGCTCTCTTGAAGAATCTGAAAGGCTGTCACTTAGAAGAAGAAGAGAAGAGATTGGATTTATACCCTGCCCTTCACTACCCGAAGGAGTCTCAGAGTGGCTGACAAACACCTTTCCCTTCCCCTCCCCACAACAGGCACCCTGTGAGGTAGAAGAAGAAGAAGAAGAAGAGATTGGATTTATACCCTGCCCTTCACTACCCGAAGGAGTCTCAGAGCGGCTGACAAACACCTTTCCCTTCCACTCCCCACAACAGACACCCTGTGAGGTAGAAGAAGAAGAAGAAGAGATTGGATTGATAGCCCCCCATCACTACCCAAGGGAGTCTCAGAGCGGCTTACAAACTCCTTTCCCTTCCCCTCCCCACAACGGACACCCTGTGAGGTAAAAGAAGAAAAAGAAGAGATTGGATTTATACCCCGCCCTTCACTACCCAAAGAGGTCTCAGAACAGCTTACAAACTCCTTTCCCTTCCCCTCCCCACAAAAGACACCCTGTGAGGTAAAAGAAGAAGAAGAAGAGATTGGATTTATACCCAGCCCTTCACTACCCAAAGGTGCCTCAGAGCGGCTTACAAACTCCTTTCCCTTCCCCTCCCCACAACAGACGCCCTGTGAGGTAGAAGAAGAAGAAGAAGAGACTGGATTCATACCCCACCCTTCACTACCCAAAGGGGTCTCAGAGTGGCTTACAAACTCCTCTCCCTTCCCCTCCCCACAACAAACACCCTGTGAGGTAAAAGAAGAAGAAGAAGAGACTGGATTTATACCCTGCCCTTCACTACCCAAAGGGGTCTCAGAGCGGCTTACAAACTCCTCTCCCTTCCCCTCCCCACAACAGACACCCTGTGAGGTAAAAGAAGAAGAGACTGGATTTATACCCCGCCCTTACAAACTCCTTTCCCTTCCCCTCCCCACAACAGACACCCTGTGAGGGAGGTGGGGGCTGAGAGAGCTCTTGACAGAAACGACTCTTTTTCAAGGACAGCCCTTATCAGAACCACGGCTTGCCCAAGGTCATCCAGCAGGTGCAAGTGGAGGAGTGGGGAATCAAACCCAGTTCCCCCAGATTAGAGTTCGCACACTTATCCACTACACCAAATTTAGAGGAGGGCAGGGAGCTGTTCCTGTTGGCAGCAGAGGATGGGACTCACAAGAATGGATTTAAATGAAGGGTGGGAAAGGTACTGGCTGGATATTAGGAAAAACGTCTTGACAGTCAGAGCAGTTGAGCAGTGGAATGGGCTGCCCAGGGAGGTGGTGAGCTCCCCTTCACTGGCAGTCTTCAAGCAGCGCCTGGACAAACCCTGGTCAGGGATGCTTTAGGCTGCTCCTGCATTGAGCAGGGGGTTGGACTGGATGGTCTCTATGGCCCCTTCCAACTCTCTGATTCTATGATTCTAACTCTCCTTACAGGTCACCCCAAGCCTGTGGAACTCTCTCCCCCATGACAGCGTTTCCCCCTCGCATGTTATCCATTCCTGAGGCAACTGAGGACTATTTTCATCTGTCAGGCCCTCGGATGTGAACTGGCGGGCTGCTTTTATCTCATCTTGTTGCACTGTAATGCACTGCGTCCTTTTAATTTGATGATCATTTTTAATTTGGATGCGGACTGTTTAAAAACGTCTCAAAATACAGAACTCTGGTAAAGTAAAAGTGATTTTTAAAAAAACAGCAACATTCAAATTAGAACACGGCTGGGCAAACAGCAGCCAAACTGATCCCAAGAGCCCTGCCAAAATGTTACAGAGGTGTAGATAAATAGGTAGATAAATAGGTACCGCTTTGGTGGGAAGGTAACCGCGTTCCGTGCGCCTTGGTGTTTAGTCATGCCGGCCACATGACCACGGAAACGTCTTCGGACAGCGCTGGCTCTTCGGCTTGGAAACGGAGATGAGCACCGCAGCCCTAGAGTCGGACTTGACTGGATTTCGAGCAAGGGAACCTTTACCTTTTTTTAAGGGTTTAAAAAAAAAGAAAAAAAGAACCTGGAGCCTAGGAAGGTGCCACCGTTGGCTGAGCGGAATGGTTATTGTCTTAACAATTTTATATTCTATACAAGACAAACACAGAGTAAACAAACAAACGTATATAGAACAAAAAAGGGGCGGCTTCCGTTTACAACACTGATTTGTCTGTTAGATTACCTCATACATTACCAAATTATATTTTTCAATTTTTTTCCACCTTGTATTTTAAAATATATCATTGCTTATAACTTTAAAAAAAAAAAGAGTTATAGGCCCCGGTCACATGGGCCAGATAACGCCGGGGGGAGGCGTGGCTGTTTGCCCCGGAGTAAAATAAAATGCGGTAGCCCGATCACACGGTCCCCCGAGTCTTCACACGTAGGCTGTTAGCTGGCGATCACACGGCGATGCTGGAGCATGCCAAAGAAGCAGCGTGGCAAGCATTTTGCGTTTGTGCGCATGCGCAGTTCCGCAGAGCAGCACTGCTTTCAGTTACATGTTTGTGCGCGTGCGCTTACGGAAAACATCCGGTTTGCGACGGGACGTGGACGGAAAACATCCAGTTTGCGATGGGACGTAGATGGACGCTGGATGCCATGGGATACTAGCGCTCCCGCGATCAGACGCCCGCCCCTGCCCCACGTTTTCTGGATACTAGTTCACTTTCCAAGGTACTTTTTTACTGCGTATCTTCGGTGGGATGCCACGGGTGTGCTACACTTCCCAGATGTTGCGGTGTGATCGCGCACCGAAAATCCGCCTGACATTCGTGTCTTTAGCGCGGCAACTTCTCCGTGTGACCAGGGCCCTAGTTCATATTTCCTTGTACTTCGGTTGTATGTCCACATAATTGATCTGTTGGTTTCTTCCATCCATTTGTTACGGTACAATGGAATGGTTATGGTACAATACAACCCTGCATGGCTTATTATTTAATTTGTAAAGACAAGACGCGACAGGGCTTCATTTGTTTTTTGAGTAAATGTTGCCAGGGTTGTTTTTTGCGATGGTATTCACTTGTACCAGCACCTTGGGGGGGGGGGAGCTTTCTCAAGTCCTGATCCTCATGTGCTGGTTTGGCCCATTCAGCCAAAGAAAGAGAGGGCCTAGTGGGGATCTGGAGAGGGAAGGGAGAACTGTGGGACATTGTTGTAGCCTTATCTTTGAGAACCAGCACCACTAGATTTCCCAGACCCCCGCCAGGAGTAAGGAATCCCCTGCTCTGAGGCCCCTCCCCCTAGCACCCCCTCGCACCAATCAGCTGGCCGGCAGGTGGACTTACTAGCAGCAAACTGAGGCCCAGGCCTCTGTTTCCAGTGACGTCACTGGATGTGACATCATCACGTCGCTGATGATGTGTGGGCGCTCTGGTATTTGGGCAAAAATTCTATGGTAAGAACGGCTTCTACCGTAGAGTTTTTCCTCGAAAACCCAAGTGTCCCTCCGTTGCCAGTGATGTGATGACATCACTTCCTCTGAACACCGGAAGTGATGTTCCTGTGTCACTGGCGACTGAGGCCTATCCCTCAGTCTGCTGTTGGTAGTCCCCCCCACCCCTACTGGTTACCAGGGGGTAGCCGGCAATTCTAGGGACCACTCAGGGGTTATTTCCTGTGGGAGCGCACAGGAGCAGAGCTCCGGCAGTAAGGAGCCCAGGGGGTGGGCATGTGCAGCAAGCCCCGCCCCTTGCTCCCAGCAGCCCTCAGTTGGGCCACAAGGAGCAAGAAGCAACCAGGTAAGTTGCAGAGGACCCCCACACACACCTTCAGGTACAAGCTCTCCCTCTGT
>NW_015176021.1:282879-347430 GCF_001447785.1 Gekko japonicus | reverse complement strand
CCCCCATAGCTAGCAATCCAAAATAGTCCAGTGGCACCTTTAAGGCCAAGTTTTATTCAGGTACAAGCTCTCCCTCCTCTGTGAGGGCAGATCTGCACATGTCTCTCTCTCCCCCCCCCATTACCTAGCAATCCAAAACAGTCCAGTGGAGCCTGAGCAGTGGGTGTTGCCTTATGACACACTTCCGGTGATGCCAGGGGGTGTGGCATATGCAAACAAGCTATGGTAATAAGTTATGCTAATGAGCTCCTGCACCTCTTTTTCTACAAAATGACCCCTGGACCACTGAATATTGGGTTACTGGTGTCTCCACTATATTCTGGGAGGACAAAGGACTTTTGACAACCTGGCTCAATTCAGACATGGGGAACAAAGGGAAACTTGTTCAGGGGGCATGAACCCACTTAACTGAAGGATCACATTCACTCTCCCATGCAACCTGCCGGGTGCAGTTGCCAAACTCCAGGTGAGGCCTGGAGATGTCACGTGGATACATGAATCTGCCTTATACTTAATCAGGACATTAGTCCATCAAAGTCAGTATTGTCAACTTGGACCATCACCAGCTCTCCAGGGTCACAGGTCAAGGTCTTTCACATCACCTCCTACGTGTCTCTTTTAGCTGGAGATGCCGGGGATTGAACCTGGGACCTTCTGCATGCAAAGCAGAGGCTCTTCCACTGAGCCTAATGTCCCAGAATTACAATGCATCTCTAGACTACAGAGGTCACATCCCCTGAAGAAAATGGCTGCTCTGGAGAAAGAATGTGACATTATACTCTGCTGTGGCTCATCCCCTCTCAAACACTGCCGTCCCATAAGAACATAAGAAGAGCCCTGGTGGATTAGACCCGAGTACTGCATGACTCGTCGCCAGTGAAAAGTATGCAGACGGAGTGATTTCAGCAAAGCGTACTTTATTCTATCAGGAACAAGACAACTTTGCCCGGCTCGCAGGCCGGCTTATATCCCCCGAGAAACCGCCACCCAAAACACACCCCTACTTCCCTATAGGTTATTTACAGTGGCCACGAGCCCCATAGGCCCCTGATTGGAGTGGGCTAGGATCCACATAGTCCATTGTCTCCTGGAGCGAAGCTCGACTTTTGTCTCTGGACTTGTTTGGACTGCATACATTACCCAGAGTGAGCTCCCGTCTCTGGTCCCAGCTCCTGCCAACCTAGCAGTTTGAAAGCAAGGAACTGCAAGTAGATAAATAGCTACCGCTTCAGTGGGACGATAACAGCGTTCCGTGTGCCTTGGCATCTAGTCATGCCGGCCACATGACCACGGAGAAGTCTTTGGACAGCGCTGGCTCTTTGGCTTGGAAATGGAGATGAGCACTGCATCCCTAGAGTTGGATTTGACTGGCTTTCGAGCAAGGGAAACCTTTACCTTTTACCATCTAGTCCAGCATCCTGTCTCACAGAGTGGCCAATAGTTCTCTGGACAGCCAACAACATGGCATAGAGGCCAAGTTGCCTTCTGGTTGTGGGATTCAGAGGTTGACTGCCTCTGAATGTGGAGGCTCCCCTCAGGCACTGTGGCTGGTAGCCATTGATAAGACTTATCCTCCAGGAATCTATCCAATCCCCTTTTAAAGCTGTTTATTCCTGTGGCCATCACTACATCCTATGGCAGCGAATTCCACGTTTTAATCACTCTCTGTGTTAAGTACTATTTCATTTTGTCTGTCCTGAACCTACTGCCAAAATCTCCAGGAATTCCCCGACCAAGAGTTGGCCACCCTATTTGAAATCCTTTGGTTGGAGACACAAGGATTTGATGTGATTTTTAAAAAGCTTCGGGAGATGGAGAAATAACAGTGTGAAAAATGTTTCACATACACACACATTTCCTCTGTGTCTGGCAGTGAGCTATGAGGATATAACCCTGGCCAAGACAGAACACTTCTGGACAAATTAAATCCTTATTCATCCCTTTGGGCTGTCTGCCTTCCACAGGCCAACTTGATTATAAACCTCTGGACCATCCGTGAGGAGGTTAGATTGTCCTGGCAAAAAACACACAGATGTCGGCCATCTTTGAATCTCCAGAGTCTCAGAGACTTTGACTTCTGGGGACCTGCCACCGTGACTGGCATTTTCAGGCTCACAACACAGCCACTCTACAAAGATGTGATATCCTCAGAAGGCACTATGTTCCTGCCTTCATGCTTTACATCCTTCGGTTGTGTCCACGGGTCATTTCCTGCGGGAGCACACAGGAGCGGAGCTCCGAAAGTAAGGAGACCAGGGGGTGGGCACATGCAACAAGCCCCGTCCCCTGCTCCCAGCAGCCCTCAGTCGGGCCACGAGATCTGCACGTTCCCCCCCCCCAATAGCTAGCAATCCAAAACAGTCCAGTGGAGCCAGAGCGATGGGTGTTGCCTTCTGACACACTTCCAGTGATTTCATGGTGTGTGGCATATGCAAATAAGTTATGCTAATAAGTTATGCTAATGAGCTCCTACACCTCTTTTTCTACAAAATGACCCCTGGTTGTGTCAAAAAATACAAAAGTAACTTGGAGCCAAAGGCCTTAGAGAGCAGGCCTGCAAGACCCTCACGTCACTTGTATGCCTGTTCCCCCCCACACCCCAGCGCAACAAAATACTTGCTTCTGTTAGCATTGGTCAAGGGATATGTAAATATTCATATTTTTCTCAGCTTTTCCAGTTCTTCAATTTTCACTGCTGGTTTTGTAGGTTTGTCATACATTGTCATAAGTCAGTCTGTGCTGAGCGATGGTTCAGATTTCTGAGATGAAGAGCTACCTGCTAGCCCTAAGCCGGTAATTGAACAGCCGGCTGCAGCTGGCTCTGAGCCAGGAGAAGAACAACAAGTGATCAGGTTACCAGCTGATCGGGAGTCACGGCCTACACCTTGTAGCTCTGAACCAGCAGTTTGGGGACACAACATGTACACTTTGCGACTGAGCCACCAACCTTTCTGCTTCCGGACCTCTGCATCCTTGGACTGCATCTGACAACTGGCTTTTCTGGAACCCCGACTTCAGACTGGACTTGGACTTGCTACCTGGAACTCCTTGATCCTAGTCTGGACTTTGGTACACCTGCTCTCTAGAACTCCTGACTTTTGGACTGGACTTTGGCCACTCTTTGCAACCTTGCCTGTGACTAGCCCCGCTGGATCCCAACCTGAGCCTCCTGCGGAAGCTACATCAGCACACACACACTGTGCTGTTGTACATACTGCGTGGTGTTTCTACAAAACATATAATCTATTTCCAGTTTGCTGTAGTGGTTAAGAGTGCAGACTCTAATCTTGGAGAACCAGTTTTGATTCCCCACTCCTCCACATGCAGCTTCTGGTGTGACCTTGAGTCAGTCATAAGTTCTTTCAGAGGTCTTCTCTCAAGGGCAGTTATCAAGAGTGCTCTCTCAGCCCCACCTACCTCACAAGGTGTCTGTTGTGGGGAGGTAAAGGGAAAAGAGGTTGTAAGCCTCTCTGAGACTCCTTTGGGTAGTGAAGGGCGAGGTATACATCCAATCTCTTCTCTCTTCTTCATCTTTTTCTGTTTCTCAACCCAGAGATGTCAACTCTATCAGTAGTGGCACATTTGTACACGGTCCTGAGTTCAGGCTCTGAAATCTGCAGTTAACGGATTTCAGGTAGCAGGTACTGTAAGAGACCCTTTTCAGCTTGAGACCCTGGAGTGCCGCCGCAGCCAATCAGATCAGACCATACTCAGTTGGATGGAGCAATAGTCTGACTGGATAGTAGGTGGCTTTGTAGATAGTACAGCGGAGCAGTGAAAGGAATTTGTAATGCAAATGAGCACTCTGTCCTAAGCCAGTTCTACATGTGCATTACAGATCTCTCAGCAAGGACTGCTTAACTAAAGCTGCCATTGAAGTGTAGCCAAGAACAAAAATGTGAAGCCGCAGGGAAGCAACATTTGTCAACGGGGGGTCTGCTTCACCCATCCTAAAATCTCACACCCCGTGAATCCAGCTTGCTCTGAACCTGGTTATGAGTCTCTCTTGCCTGAAAGGGAGCACGAGCGCACAAACCTTTTAAAAATCAAATGCGCTCTGACGGAGCTGTCAATTTAATGCATGATCGATCTAATCCGCACATTTCTCTTAGCATCCTCAGCTTGTGTGGCTTTCCGGGGGGGGGGGTTGGGGGGGAACGTGTTCCTAGATGGGCATGGAGATTTGCAAATCAGGTCACCTTTCTGTTGTGCTGCGCTTAATGTGGAACCAGGGCGTTCGAAGCCTCTTAGTATCTCTTTCACGCCTCCTTTAATGCGTTGTTTTGCTGTTTGCTTCCATAAATCACATTAATATTCCAGCCCTGTGAAATGAGCTGGTAATGGTCTTGTCACTTGTCATCTTGCTGTGTCTGGTGTCCTTAAAAGTGCCAGGGAAATAACAGTGGGCACGAGAGCTTTCCGTCCTTTGGCTGGCTGACCGGCGAGCCCCAGTGGATTATGGGGGGGGAGGTAAATAGGGCCCTGTTAAACAGCAAGCGACAGATGCTGCAGTGTAGGATTTCAGCCAGTTAAACTGCATCTGCGGCCTGGTGGGGTGGTTAAAGCGTCAGACTCGGATATGGGAAACTTGAGTTTGAATTCTGATCTTTGGTCTACCTCACCCTTTCAACCGGAGATGCCGGAGACTGAACCTGGGACCTTCTGCACGCCAAGCAGATTCTCTACCACTGAGCCATTGCCCCTCCACAGGAGGAGGAGGAGGAGGAGATTGGATTTATACCCTGAAAGAACTGCTCTTGAGAGAACAGCTCTGAGAACCTGTAACTGACCCAAGGTCATAAGAACATAAGAGACGCCAATGTTGGATCAGGCCAAAGGCCCATCCAGTCCAACACTCTGGGTCACACAGTGGCCAAAAATACCAGGTGCCATCAGGAGGTCCAGCAGTGGGGCCAGGACATTAGAAGCCCTCCCACTGTTGACCCCCCCCCAAGCACCAAGAAGACAGAGCATCCCTTGCCCCAGAGCCCCTATCTATACCTTGTGGCTAATAGCCACTGTGTCAGGTTCCACAGCCAGCAATCGAGTACACGCTTATCAGAAAGGTTATACTTTATTGCAGATCTATAGATGCATTAACAAAGAGTGATTTCCCACAAGCGCTGCTCCGCGCTCACTCCTCCCTTTTGCCCCGATGGGACGTGTCAATTTCATACAAGCTGCTACACGGCCACATTTTGCCCCGCAGCTTTGTGCGATTTTCCCCATGTCTACTCAATCCTCAAAAAACAGGATTGAGTAGACGTGGGGAAAATCGCACGAAGCTGCGGGGCAAAATACGGTCGCGCAGCAGCTTGTGTGAAATTGACACGTACCATCGGGCCAAAGAGAAGAGTGAGCGCGGAGCAGCGCTTGTGGGAAATCACCCAAAGTCACTGTTAAGAATGGCGTCACCCCTACAAGCATAATGGGATATAGGGTATTCGTATGCACCCCCCCCTTCCTTAGGCCAATTAGCCACATTCCCACGCACGGGAGAAGGAGCCCCAGGCCTGAAAACCAAAAGCACTCCCACGGTTCCCTGAAGTCCAAACAACTCACACCACCTGCAAGACCATAGATAAGCAGGCGTTACAGAAGCAAAGAAAGAATGCAGCGATACTTGAGACACCCCCAACCCTTATGACAGCATAGCTGACACACTGATGGACCTCTGCTCCATATGCTTATCTAATTCCCTTTTGAAGCCGTCCATGCTTGTAGCCGCCACCACTTCCTGTGGCAGTGAATCACACCAGCAGCTGCATGTGGAGGCGTGAGGGATCAAACCCGGTTCTCCCAGATTAGAGTCCACGCTCTTAACCACTACACCAAACTGGCTCACCTGGAGATTTGGGGGTGGAACCAAGCAGTGGTGGGGTTTGGGGAGGGGAGGGACCTCAGCAGGATAGATAACGCCATGGAGTCCACCCTACAAAGCAGCCGTTTTCTCCAGGGGGACTAATCTTGGTCGTCTGGAGATCAATTGGTGCCACCTGGAAGCTGGCAACCTGAACTGCTGAACACCGGGCACTCTCCTGAGGCCCAGCGATCAAATGTTCACGTAAAGAGTCAAAGAGAAGCTCAATAATAATTTAAGCTCCCTGAATGAAAACGCTTGGAGGGAAGGCAGTGTGGTAGAGCCCTCATCAGATCTTGGAAGGTAAGAAGGGTCGGTACACCAAGGAAGGCTCTGCAGAGGAAGGCCATGGCAAACTACCTCTGCATCTCACTTGACTTGAAAGCCCCTTGCTGGGGTCACTGTAAATTGTAAGCTAAGCAGGGTTGGTACTTGGATGGGAGACCACCACCCCACAAATTTCAGTGGTTGGTGTTGCCTTCTGACACACTTCCGGTGAGGTCAGGGGGTGTGGCATATGCAAATGAGTTATGCTGATGAGTTATGCTAATGAGCTCCTGCACCTCTTTTTCTACTAAATGACCCCTGACTATAGAGACCCCACTTTTCTCCCTGATAGGACCAAAAGGGGCTTATAACATCATCCCCCCCCTATGCCATTTTATTGTCACAACAACTGTACAAAGTCACTGTTATTTCAACACTTTAACCACTACACCAACCCTCGCAGATCTCGGTGCTTTCACACACACTCAATAAGGCACTTCCAATGCATTTCGCAACTGGATTTTACTGTGTGAAATGGTAAGATCCACTTGCAAACAGTTGTCGAAGTGGATTGAAACTGAATTATTTAGCATGTGCGAAAGATAGCTTTCGCCCTCGGACTAGTTTGGGAAGAACAGAGAGTTAAGCAGGGCAGGCCCGTAGCTATGGTAGGGCTTTTGGGTGCTCGGTCCTCTTTTAGCTCCACAAGAATTTCTCCTGCAAATGCTTTTTTCAATAATTTTGAAAGTTTTTTTTAAAGGCGTGCGCTCCTTTAAGCAGAGGGGGGGTGATGTAGTTGACTAATTTCCGCACTGATCAAGGGGGTTGGAGTAGGTGACCTCTAGGATCCCTCTAACTCTGTGTCAAGAAACTGGTCTCCTTTCAGAGAGTTTTCCTGCCTCAATGTTAACCTTCTTGACTGTAGAAGTCATCACCCCCACCTGCCGGCTTGTTCTCAGAATGATTGCTTCACCTGGCAGAAGTGATTAACTTGCAGCAGCTGAGAATTGTCATGTAATGTGGCTGACAGCTTGCAATTTAGAGATCTGTCCTGGTAGCAGCTTTCTCTTGGCCAAATGGCTTTTCTCTCTGCATTGAGAACTTCAGCCCCACCAGAACAAGATTTGACCCACAAGCCACAAAATCCCAGCTAGGGGCCTGAGTAGGGTCAGTCCCGGCTAGTATTTGGACTTGTTGTTGTTGTTGTTGTTCAGTCACACAGTCGAGTCTGACTCTTCGCGACCCCATGGACCAGCTCCCGCCAGGCCTTCCGGTCTTCCGCCGTCCTCTGAAGTTGGCTCAATTTCATGTTCGTGGCATCCATGACACTGTCTAGCCATCTCTACCCTCCCCGTCTTCTTTGACCTTCAATCCTTCCCAGCATCAGGGTCTTCTCCAGTGAGGGCTCCCTTCTCATTTGGTGGCCAAAGTATGTGAGCTTCAGTTTCAGTATCTGGCCTTCCAGGGAACAGTCGGGGTTGATTTCTTTTAGGATTGACTGATTTGATCTTCTTGCAGTCCAAGGGACTCTCAAGAGTCTTCTCCAGCACCATAGTTCAAAAGAATCTATTCTTCGGCGCTCGGCCTTCCTTATAGTCCAACTCTCGCAGCCATACATGACTACTGGGAATACCATTGCTTTGACCATGCGGACTTTTGTTGGCAGGGGGATGTCTCTACTTTTTATCATGCTGTTTAGGTTCGCCATCGCTTTCCTCGGAAGGAGCAGGCGTCTTAATTTCATGGCTGCTGTCACAGTCTGCGGTGATCTGGGATCCCAGGAACGTGAAGTCTGTCACTACTTCCACGACTTCCCCTTCTATTTGCCAAGGAGTGATGGGGCCGGATGCCATGATCTTAGCTTTTTTTTTATGTTGAGCTTCAAGCCCACTTTTGCGCTCTCTCCTTTTACCCTGAGCAAGAGGCTCTTTAGGTCCTCTTCACTTTCTGCCATTAGAGTGGTATCGTCTGCATATCTGAGGTTGTTGATCTTTTCCCCAGCAATCTTAACTAGAGACCTCCAAAGAATACCAGGGTCGTGATGCAGAGGCAGGCAATGGACAAACCACCTCTGAACGTCCCTGGCCTTGAAAACCTTTTGGGGTCACTATAAATCTGCTGCAACTTGACGGCATTTCCCACCAGAGAGTCATCCAGCAAACAAGCAAGGTCTTCTCCCAACCCTGTTCACGAAGCAGGCCTGTCTTACGCACCTTTTGTTTTAAGCCGAGGGCCGTCTCCTGAGGAGCCTCCTCTTTAAAGAGAGATTAGGGGTTTCTTAATCTTTCAGCCTAGTAATTTAGCTGTTCAGCGACAATGCAAGACGGGGACATCGTAAGACAAGGCGGGGGCATCGACAAAGACGAAATCCGTTTTATTAATTTCAAGCACGCCGGCGCTGAATCGCTGGACAGAATGAGAGATTTGAGAGGGCTTCCTTTTTCTACGACTCTGTTTTTGGAGAAGGGGCGGGTGGGAATAATTTGGCTGTAATTGGATGTCAGATAATTATTAATGAACAAATCTGGGGCAAACCGAGGAAGCGGCTTATGGGTTTCTAATCCCTCACTTGCGGCGTGACTTATCGTGGGACATCTGTGTTTGTAACCGCTTCTCGGAGCGGCACTGCAGCAAGGCCAGCGGTATATTTTCATGTATCTGCATATATTTTGGGTCCTCGCCAATGAATGGGATGCACCCCAGCTTTCCTTTTGTGTTCTGTTAGAAGCAAAACAAGAAATAAAAAGGCAAACTGTTTGGTGTAGTGGTTAAGAGTGCAGGCTCTACTCTAGGGGGAACTGGGTGTTATTCCCCACTCCTCCACATGCAGCTGCTGGGTGGCCTTGGGTCAGTCACAAGTTCTCTCAGAGCTGTTCTCTCAAGGGCAGTCCTCGAAAGAGCTCTCTCAGCCCCACTGACCTCAAAGGGGTGTCTGTTGTGGGGAGGGGAAGAGAAGGAGATTGTAAGCCGCTCTGAGACTCTGAGTGAAGGGCGAAGTATAAATTCAATATCTTCTTCTTCTTTAGAGCATGAGAATGTAAGGGCGGGGTATAAATCCAATCTCTTCTCCTCTTCTAAGCAAGTTTTGAAGTCACACAGAATTCTTTCTCGCACTTATTGACTTACTTACTGGCTTCATTCATACCCCGCCGTTGTCCCCAACGGGAACCCGAGGCGGCTTCCTTTATTCTCCTCTCCTGTATTTTATCCTCACAACAACCCTGTGAGGTAGGTTAGGCTGAAAGTGTGTGGTTGACCCAAGCTTCCATGGCAGTGTGGGGATTTGAACCTGGGTCTAACCACGAAACCACACACTACTGTCAAACCGCTGCACTGGATGAGTGTTGCATTCTGGGACATTTGGGTGGGGAGCATAGGGTTGCCAGGCAAGGGTTAACAACCAACAGGAGACTGGGGGGGGCAGGGAAGTGGAGGGGCGGCCACCAGTGACAGCGTGATGTCACTTCCAGGAAAATGCAATGGTGGCCATTTTTCATTTTACTTTACAGGGTTGCGAGAGGCAGTTTGGTGTAGTGGTTAGAAGCGCAGTTCTGGGAGAACCGGGTTTGATTCCCCACTCCTCCACTTGTAGCTGCTGGTGTGACCTTGAGTCAGTCACAAGTTCTCTCAGAGCTGTTCTCTCAAGGGCAGTTCTCGGAAGATCTCTCTCAGCCCCACCTACCTCACAGGGTGTCTGTTGTGGGGAGGGGAAGGGAAAGGAAATCGTAAGCCACTCTGAGACTCCGAATCGTAGGATGTCCTGGCTACACTACACACCTGGAAACAAACAGACGATGCCACCTGTCATGAGCAAGGTCTAGCACAAAGACCTACTCTTTGGCTCCATCGAGTGTCTTAGTCCCTCTCCCAAAATACTAGAACTCAAGAGCATCCCATGAAACTGATGGGCAGTAGGCTCAGGACAGACAAAGGGAAATACTACTTTACACAGAGAGTGATTAAAATATGGAATCTGTTGCCACAGTGGGAATACACAGACAGCAAATTTACAGATTCCCTGATGAAGCAGTGTGTGAGGGTAAAGGTAAAGGTAAAGGTTCCCTTGCTCGAAAGCCAGTCGAATCCAACTCTAGGGTTGCGGTGCTCATCTCCGTTTCAAAGCCGAAGAGCCAGCGCTGTCCGAAGACATTTTCGTGGTCATGTGGCCGGGATGACTAAACACCAAGGCGCACGGAACGCTGTTACCTTCCCACCGAAGTGGTACCCATCTATCTACTTGCAATGTCTTGCTTTCGAACTGCTAGGTTGGCAGGAGCTGGGGCCAGAGATGGGAGCTCGCTCCGTCATGAAGCGCACTCGGGTCCCGAACTGCTGAACTACCGACCTTCCACAGCCTGCAGTCCAGCGTCTTAACCACTTGAGCCACCGCAGCTCCCCGTGAGATACAAATAAAATATATATTTCCCCACTGCACCTTTTCCTCCTCCTTTTCCTGGACTCTGTATTGGTGCGCCGTGGTCCAATGCGCATTGTAATCAGGTAGACGACAGCAGATGAGAAATGCTACGATGCGAGGAGAGGAACGACTCTGCCCCTTAGCATTTCTCCTCCGTCCTCATCTAGCTGATTAGAATGCACACAGGACCTCTGCACCCGGAGTTCCTTCTCCGCCCCACACCCCTCCTACCTTCAGACTGGGATCTAAGGACACAGAGATCTCCATTCCTACTTGTATCTGACGAAGGGAGCTTTGACTCCTGCGAGCTCAGGCCCTGAAAATCTTGTTGGTCTCCGAGGCGTTACTGGACTTGAACCCAGCTCTTCTACCTCACAAGGTCATTGTGAGCTCTCTGGGTTGGGTGGAAGCATGTGGATGGGACAGGGTGGCTGTGAAAGACGGGCACCGGGCTGGCCTTGAAGCCCCTCGCCCCTTTCCAGCTCTCTCTTTATTTTTCATGACCCTAGGGATGCCACCCTCCAGGTGGGACCCGGAGATCCCCTGGAATTACAACTCTCCAGACTACAGAGATCAGTTCCCCCTGGAGGAAACGAATGCTTTGGAGGGTAGACTCTGTGGCATTCTACCCCACTGAGGTACAGCTGTGGAGTCTTATGAGCAAAAATCCTCCTTTGTGAGCTACTGGCATTAGAGTTGTGAGCGAGCAATTTGGCTACTGCATAAATTAGTGTGCTCTGGAGCCATCCCTTCCTGAGCTAAGACAAAAACGCGTGAGCCAGAGGCTAAAAAACTGTGAGCTAGCTCACGCTAACTCAGCTTAGAGGGAACAGGGCTGTCCTCCTCAGGCTCCACCCCCAAATCTCCACGATTTTCCCAACTTGGGCCTGGTAACCCAATCCCCCCCCCCCGTAACCCTATCCCACATGGAATTCACTGCCACAGGAGGTGGCGGCAGCTACAAGCGTTGTTGTTGTTCAGTCGCACAGTCGAGTCCGACTCTTTGCGACCCCGTGGACCACATCACGCCAGGCCCTCCTGTCTTCCGTTGTAAAGGTAAAGGTTAGCTAGAAGCATGGATGGCTTCAAGAGGGAATTAGATAAACATACAGAGCAGAGGTCCATCAGTGGCTCCCGTCCATCAGACTTACCATGACCAGGAATAGGGCGTTCTCGGTGGCGGCTCCTATCTGGTGGAATGAGCTCCCAGAGGAGATCAGGGCTCTGCGGGACCTAGCACAGTTCCGCAGAGCCTGCAAGACGGAGCTCTTCCGCCAGGCTTTCGGATAGGAGCCACCACCACCAGTGTACCACCAATACACCAGTGCACCATCAACGCTCCATATATGGACATCAGGATGTGGGCATGTACCATCAACGCCCCATAATCGCTGCATCATGGGTGAGAACAGGACGTTTAGGGGACGGCCATCTTGCTTTTAGAAATTGTAATTTCGGAATTGGTTGAGAGGAGCACGAAAAGTGTTTTAATGGTGATGTATTTTTTAAATATTTTGTACTGTGTTATTGTTTTATTCGGCGATACGCCTTGTTAGCCACCCTGAGCCTCAGGGGAGGGCGGGATAAAAATGTAAATAATAAATAAATAAACAGTGTTGGACTAGATGGGCCATTGGCCTGATCCAGCATTGGCTTCTCTTACGTTCATATGTCTCCGAGACCAATTTCACACAAGAGCTGCGCCCTGGTCGCGCCTCCGTTTGCCCCGCTTCTGTTGGTCAATTTCCCACTCGAAGCCACACGGCCGCATTTTGACCCAGCGGCTTTGCCCGATTCTCCTCGCAGTTTCGTGATCCTGTTTTTTGAGGATCATGAAACCGTCGGGAAAATCGGGCGAAGCTGCGGGTCAAACTGCGGCCACGCGGCTTCGAGTGGGAAATTGACCAATAGAAGCGGGGAAAAGGGAGGCGCGACCGCGGCGCAGCTCTTGTGTGAAATCGGTCCTACTTGTGGCCTGGGGGGACCTGGTAGCTCTTGTGACTTAAGCAGCTGAAATTGCCACCAGACACAAAACAAAGTCCCTGGGCAGCCAAAATTTTAAATTCCCGTTTCAAGCGACACGAAGCGCACACCCCCACCCAATCCCTCTAATTCTTCTCTAATCTCCATATAATCCCCCCTAATACTTTTTTTCACGGGAAAATCTTGCTTTTCTCTCGCCATATTGTCGCAAAGCATGCAGCAAAGCCCGGTGAAGTGCATGAAAGGACGGCAGGGGGATTATCCGCAAACGAGGCTGCGCGATTGGGAAGAGGGGTTCTCAGCTTGTCCAGCGTAATCGGGTGGGCAGCAGGAGTGGGATTTGCCCATTTACGATAAATTAGAGCCCATTTTGAGGAGAATTCCTAGGGGAAGGAAGGAGACGAGGGCGTCCTCTGTTGCTAAGTGGAGACAGATCTGCAAACACACTAGGAAGGCCCCTGTCAGACTCCTGCAGCAAAGTTCCCAACAGCTTTCATTCAAAGAAGTAAAGTTTACTGTAAAGACGTCTGCTCCTTGGGAGGAAAGCGATGGCGAACCTAAACAGCATGATAAAAAGCAGAGACATCACCCTGCCAACAAAAGTCCGCATGGTCAAAGCAATGGTATTCCCAGTAGTCATGTATGGCTGCGAGAGTTGGACTATAAGGAAGGCCGAGCGCCGAAGAATAGATTCTATTGAACTATGGTGCTGGAGAAGACTCTTGAGAGTCCCTTGGACTGCAAGGAGATCAAATCAGTCAATCCTAAAAGAAATCAACCCTGACTGTTCCCTGGAAGGCCAGAGAATGAAACTGAAGCTCAAATACTTTGGCCACCCAATGAGAAGGGAGCACTCACTGGAGAAGACCCTGATGCTGGGAAAGATTGAAGGTCAAAGAAGACGGGGATGGCAAAGGATGAGATGGTTAGACAGTGTCATAGATGCAACAAACATGAAATTGAGCAAACTTCAGAGGACGGCGGAAAACAGGAGGGCCTGGCGAGATCTTGTCCATGGGGTCGCGAAGAGTCGGACTCGACTGTGCGACTGAACAACAAAATGTTTATTGAGACAGTGAGAGTATGCAGATATTAGGGCACTTCCAGTGTCAGAACCGGCCTAAAGCGCGCGAAGCAAGCAGCTTTACATTATTCACGAGGGTCCCCTCAGGGCCAGGTAGAAACCCGCCAAAGTAACGGGCGATAATTCGGGAGAAAAGTACACCAGACACTCAAGGTCGAAGGCTTCAGTTACATAGATAAGACTGGGAACACCGGCAGAAACGAAAGTTAAAATGCCAGAGTCCACCCTCACACCCATGGCAGCTAGAACAACCCCCCAGCTTCAAAGGCTAAGGCCTGGTTAGCAACCAGTTAGAAGGAACGCAAAGACCACCTGATGGCCGCTGTGGTGTGGTGACACCTCTCCTGGCGCTCGCCAAGTGCTTTTAGGAAGTGGGTAAGGGTAGGTGGGGCGTTTTCCCAGCAGGGCTTCCGATTGGCTGTGCAGACTAAAAGGAATCCTGTTAAACAGGGTGACCTCCATTGCTCTGATCCAGCAGGGCTCATGTTCTAATGAAGGCCTCGGTCTCTCTACCCTGTCGTTGGCCCTCCAGAGGCACAGGTTGGTCACTGCGTGAGGCAGGATGGTGGACCAGATGGACCATTGGTCTGCTCCAGCAGGGCTCTTCTGATGTTCTTTCGCCTCCAGGGCACTGCAGTCAGTCCTCAAAAGTGGACCATTTCCTTGGACAGGACAGGCTATTGATCTGGGGCCACTTTGAGTCAGAGCTATTCCACAGGAGGCCTTGATTCAATTTAATCAGAGAAGCCCATCTCACTGAAAGAAATGGCTGTATTGACAGCATTCTCTCCCTGCGCAATCAATTTTCCTGTCCGAACATCGCCTGGGTGACCTCCTCCTCGGTGACTAACGCCTTGTGGGGGCCAACCACTCCCCTTCCAAAGAACGTGAGCAAACAAGCCATTTTCATTTCTTTTTGGAAGCCAATGGAAAGGACATCGTTTTCCCTCGGGTTTTATTGGCCCTGCAATCCAGGTAACCTTGGGCCCCTATTTTATCCTCAGAAGCCTGCCTCCTCCGTAGAAGGACCCTGCAGAAGAAGGCTGTGGAACACGGTATACTTTTTTTTCCTCATTAACATTTTATTGGTAGGATTAAAACAATAAAACAAATATAACAATAAAAATATACATAAAGGTCATAAGAACAGTTATACATTCAAACCAACACACTAATTACAAAAAAGTAAGCTTTAAAGAATGATACATTCTTCAATAAATCTTTGAACAAAGTGACTTATTTTAGCCTCAATTTGTAATTGATGCCTGTACTGTTTGTTGCTTTAGATACAACCAAGTGTCTTCTGCCCTCAAGAATATCTGTAGACATTCAATGATATATCTAACCATAATAAACACTGTATACTTTTAAACTGCTGGAACTCCATTGTCATAAGGACAGCAACATTTGGAGTCGATGGATGTAACGTTCGTGCTCTGGAAGGAGGGTTGCCAACTTCCAGGTGAGGTCTGGTTATCGCCCAGAATTACAACTGATCTCCAGACAGCAAAGATCCAGAGGCAGTTTGGTGTAGTGGTTAGGAGCGCAGACTCTAATCTGAGAAAACCGGGTTTGATTCCTCACTCCTCCGCATGCAGCTGCTGGGGTGACCTTGGGTCAGTCACAAGTTCTTTCAGAGCTGTTCTGTCAAAGGCAGTTCTGGAAAGAGCTCTCTCAGCCCCACCTACTTGACAGGGTGTCTGTTGTGGGGAGGAGAAGGGAAAGGAGTTTGTGAGCCGCTCTGAGACTCCTTTGGGTACTGAAGGGCGGGGTATAAATCCAATCTCTTCTTCTTCTTCTTTTACCTCACAGGGTGTCTGTTGTGGGGAGGGGAAGGGAAAGGAGTTTGTGAGCCGCTCTGAGACTCCTTTGGGTACTGAAGGGCGGGGTATAAATCCAATCTCCTCTTCTTCTTCTTCTACCTCACAGGGTGTCTGTTGTGGGGAGGGGAAGGGAAAGGAGTTTGTGAGCCGCTCTGAGACTCCGTTGGGTACTGAAGGGCGGGGTATAAATCCAATCTCCTCTTCTTCTTCTTCTACCTCACAGGGTGTCTGTTGTGGGGAGGGGAAGGGAAAGGAGTTTGTGAGCCGCTCTGAGACTCCTTTGGGTACTGAAGGGTGGGGTATAAATCCAGTCTCTTCTTCTTTTACCTCACAGGGTGTCTGTTGTGGGGAGGGGAAGGGAAAGGAGTTTGTAAGCCGCTCTGAGACTCCCTTGGGTAGTGAAGGGCAGGGTATAAATCCAATCTCTTCTCTTCTGATGTTGGCTGCTTGTTTTTGCATGCGTGCCAGTTTTGATGCCCTGCAGAGATGGGTCACCGGCAGCGCTCAAGCACCTGGCACGGCTGCCCAGCCAAGAAGAGTCCCGGGCCCCACTAGCTGGCAGCATTGGCTTCTCTTCACGCACGTCTTCCCCCTGCCTCCCTCCCTGAGCATGCCGGCGCATCGCCTCCAGCAAGGAAGGTGCTACAGACGCCGCCTGCGGAATGAAGTGAGGCCGGCGCGTCTGTGACCGGACTGCAGATACCACCGCTGCAGCCGTTCAAGGGAGCTGCAGTTTCGCCCCCGCCAGCCAGGATCCCGGCGTCCTCGTCTGCTGGAAGCATCTGGCGCACACAAACACACTGGAAGGAGAGACATCACGTCCTCCGTAGGGCCTCCGTCTCTCACCCGGGAGCTCTGCCTGGGGATTTCTGTTCCCACCTCCACCTCGTGCCAAATGGCCAGCAGCTTTTCCTCCATCTCTCACCACAATAACTCCACAATAACCAGTCCCTGGGGAAACACTGAAGACGCTCGGTCTTTCAGGCAAGAATAGATACCGGGAGAAAAGCGACCTTATAGACCTTATCATGTCGGATCCTAAGCGGTCCTTGCTGGCATTCAGGGGTTCAAGGTGTCGAATATCCTCGCTAACCCTCCTTTCAAATACTACGATTGATGGGCTGATGACGTATGGGACAAATTGGGATTTATTCCTAAAAATATTAATACACCAGTTTGGTGTCGTGGTTAAGTGTGCGGACTCTAATCTGGGAGAACTGGGTTTGATTCCCCACTCCTCCACTTGTGGCTGCTGGATGACCCTGGGCAAGCCATAGTTCTGTCAGAGCTGTTCTCTCAAGGGCAGTTCTCTCTCTCTCAGCCCCACCCACCTCACAGGGGAGGGGAAGGGAAAGGAGTTTGTAAGCCGCTCTGAGACTCCAAGTGAAGGGTGGGGTATAAATCCAATCTCTTCTCTTCTTCTAATATTCGTGAGTCGGCAAAAAAATATTTTTAATGTTAAAGTTCTTATCAGTTTAAATAGATCGATCCTCATATGGAATGCATTGTATTTAGGGGCAAACACAAAACCCAACCCTTCGGTTCATAACAAACATTTCGTCAGCAGTAAGAAACTTTCTGGACAAATTCACAACTCAATTTTCTTCCTCCCTCTCTTGGATTGATTGTAAACGAGATTTTCTTTTGCTCTTAATTTTGTGCGGCGCTCTAAAAAAGGTCTAGTACTACATCCGTCATCACCTGACGTGGGGGCCGAATCCTCTGCCTCAGTAGTTTCTAGGTCTGATATAGATTGTCTAGAGTCCGCCCATTCAGGGGTTGCCAACTCCTGCTTGGGGAATTCCTGGAGGTTTGAGGGAGGAGGTGCCTGCAGAGGATGGAGCCTGGGGTGGGGAGAGGCTACTTAGGGTTGCCAGATCCGGGTTGGGAAATACCTGGAGATATTTGGGGGGGGAGCCTGAGGAGGAGTGGAGTTTGGAGAGGGGAGAATCATAGAATCTAGAATGTTAGAGTTGGAAGGGACCTCACAGGTCATCTAGTCCAACCCCCTGGGACTCTGCAAGAGCACAGCCGGAAGAGAGCCCTACAACATGCCCAAAAGAGGGTTGTCCAGCCTCCGATTGAAAAGGTCCAGCGAAGGAGCCTCCACCACCTCCCGAGGCCGCCTGTTCCACTGCTCAACCACTCTTACAGTCAGGAAGCTTCTCCTGATATTTAGCCGGTAACGACCTCCTTCTAATTTCCAACCATTCGATCTAGGGTGATTTCCCACAAGTGCTGCGCGCCCACATTTTGCCCCGCAGCTTCGTGCGATTTTCCCCGCATCTGCTCAGTCCTCAAAAAACAGGATTGAGTAGACGCAGGAAGCTGCGGGGCAAAATGCAGCTGCGCAGCAGCTTGTGTGAAATTGACACGTACCATCGAGCCAAAGAGAAGAGTGAGCGCGGAGCAGCGCTTGTGGGAAATCACACCTAGTCTTGCAATCCGGAGCAAGAGAGAATAGATCCGCTCCACCTTCTACATGACAGCCCTTCAGATATTTGAAGGTTGCAATCATGTCCCCTCTAAGCCTTCCCCTTCCCAGGCTAAACATACCCAGCCCTTTCAGCCTTTCCTCATAAGACCTGGATTCCAACCCTCTCACCATCCTGGTTGCCCTCTTCGGGACACGTTCGAGCTTGTCAACATCCTTCCTGAAATGTGGTGCCCAAAACTGGACACAGGAATCCAGGTGAAGAGGAAGAAGAGATTGGATTTATACCCCGAGGAAAGAATCTCCTTTCTCTTTCCGTCCCCATAACAGACACCCTGTGAGGTCACTGGGGCTGAGAGAGCTCTGAGAGAACTGCTCCTGAGAGAACAGCTCTGAGAGAACTTGTGACTGACCCAAGGTCACTCCAGCAGCTGAATGTGGAGGAGCGGAGCATCGAACCCGGGTCTCCCAGATCAGAGTCCGTGATCTTAACCACTACACCAAACTGGATATTTGGAGGGACCTCAGGGGAGCATAATGCCACAGAGTCCAACTTCCAAAGCTGTCACCTAGAGTCCTGTTGTAATCAATGCTCCCTCTAAGCTGTGGAGTCTTGTGAGCAAAAATTCTACTTTGTGAGCGGCTGGCACTAAAGTCGTGAGTGAGCGATTTGGCTACTGCGTAAATCAGTTTGCTCTGGAGCCCTCCTTCCTGAGCTGAGAAATAAAGTGTGTGAGCCGGAGGCTAAAAAACTGTGAGCTGGCTCACACTCACTCAGTTTAGAGGGGACACTTAAGAGGGGTTGTAATCCCAAGGGATCACATGGAATTCACTGCCACAGGAGGTGGTGGCGGCTACAAGCATGGACGGCTTCAAAAGGGAATTAGATAAGGATATGGAGCAGAGGTCCATCAGTGGCTATTAAACACAAGGTATGGATAGGGACTCTCAGTCTGGGGCAAGTGATGCTCTGTCTTCTTGGTGCTTCGGGGGGGGGGGCCCACAGTGGGAGGGCTTCTAGTGTCCTGGCCCCACAGGTGGACCTCCTGAGGGCACCTGGTATTTTTGGCCACCGTGTGGCAGAGTGTTGGACTGGATGGGCCTTTAGCCTGATCCAACATTGGCGTCTCTTATGATCTCCAGCCACCATCTGGAGTTTGGCAACCCTAGGAGGGCACGCTCTATGGCATTCTACCCCACTGAGGTTTCTCTTCTCCCCAACCCCACCCTCCTCAGGCGCCAATGCAAATCTACAGGAATTTCCCAGCCCAGAGTTGGCGACTGTACACAAGAACAAGACCGCAGAGACAGGAACGCAGGAACCGGACCATTGGTTGTCTTATCAGCTCTTGCCCGAAGGATGTTGAAAAGTGCCCCGGAAATCTGCATTCCGGCTTCTTGGCGAAAGGACACACGGAAGGAGCTCAAATGATTCCAGTAGCAAATTGTTAGCAGTGGATAAGCAGGGTTGCTTTGCCCCTCCAGGCCTCCAAAAATTTGGCAGTCCGAGACGGCAGGGAAAGCCAAGCTATTCGGAACGCTCCTCTCAGGCCCGCAGTGGAACTGGCTGTCTTCTGCTTCTTCTTCCAGTTCTGCTGCTGCTGATGCATCATCGTAGGTTTGCAGCTTACAGAGACATACCTGAACAGCACACTCCAGCACAGACATTTTGATGCAAGAATTCAGAGCAATAGGTGTCAGTTATCAGACACTGTTAAATAAACAAGATATTAAAAAGGTAAAGGTTCCCTTGCTCGAAAGCCAGTCGAATCCGACTCTAGGGTTGCGGTGCTCATCTCTGTTTCAAAGCCGAAGAGCCAGCGCTTTCCGAAGACGTTTCCGTCGTCATGTGGCCGGCATGAATAAACACCGAGGCGCACGGAACGCTGTTACCTTCCCACCGAAGTGGTACCTATTTATCTACTTGCAATTTCTTGCTTTCGAACAGCTAGGCTGGCAGGAGCTGGAACTAGAGATGGGAGCTCACTCCGTCACGCGGCACACTCGGGTCTCGAACTGCTGAACTACCGACCTTCCACAGCCTGCAGTTCAGCGTCTTAACCACTTGAGCCACCGCAGCTCCTTAAAGATGCTAACGTGCAGTAAATTTCCCAAGTGCTCTTTTTCAAACACGTTAAGCACAATTACGCCTCGTAGATTTAGAAGATGTGCTTGAATCTCTCTCACTGAAATCAGTCTAAAAGTACTGACAGCCCAGCTGGGCACCAACACCAAGTTGTTTGTTTTTTTTGAGTATCTACAGAAAGAAAACTTCGAGCGGATGTATGAACCTCGCGGCTGGTAGCAAAAATGAGAGGTAACGCCTCCGACACTGATTGGATAAGAAGCGGTCCAACCAATCAGCCAACTGGCCGAGCGACACAATTTTAGGTGCTTGGGAAAAAGTAGTCAGAACACAGTCCAACTCTTTATAGGGAAGGGAAAGTTGTCAGTCTGGCTGGGATGAAAACCCTAAGCACAGTAATAGACCTTTTGTGTGTGTGTGTGCTGAAACCAATTTATTGACCAAGAAATAAAAGGTAATGACAAGGTCCTGGCAAAAAAAAAGAAAAGAAAGAAAACAAATTCTTAATCTATTGCCGAGGGTAAGGAAGAGCAAAGCCCATTTCAGAGTTCCTTTTGGATCAATGCAGCAAACTGACTGGAACCAAAAACAGCCTCTTTCTGCTGGCTCAGAGTTTGATACATGTAGCAAAATTGCTGGAACATGGTACTTCTGAATTGAATTCCCACAGAGGAGGAGGTAGAAAAGCAGCAGCGGAAGCGGAGTTGGATTTATACCCTGCCCTTCACTTGGAGTCTCCAAGAGTCTTACAATCACCTTCCCCTCCTCTCCCCACAACAGACACCCTGTGAGGTAGGTGGGGCTGAGAGACATCTTTTGAGGACTGCTCCTGAGAGAACAGCTCTGGGAGAACTTGTGACTGACCCAAGGTCACCCAGCTGGCTGCATGTGGAAGAGTGGGGAATCAAACCCGGTTCTCCCAGATTAGAGTCTGGTGCTCTTAACGACTACACCACACTGGCTCCGCTCGGCACGGAACCTGAAGCTGCCGCACGGCTGTTAAGTCCCCATGGCGATCACGTCTAACATGTGGCACGAGATCTGGGCCTCAGCCCCCTCTCTCATTTGGTCCTTTCCTCCATCGCTTTACTGGGATGAAGATGGAGGGACACTCGGCTGGAGCAGAAATTGAATGGTCCATCTGGCCATGCACATAAGTACTGATTGCGGCTCCTAGTCCTCCCGCCGGCAGTCCCTTTTGCCCACCTGCCACTAAGAAGAATGGCACAGGAAAAATAAAAAAAGCAGTGATGTTGGTGTCAGAACCCACAGCCAACAACGAAGTACACGCATTCAAGAACGGTAATACTTTTATTGCAGAGCTATAGATGCAGTAACATAAGCACTGTTAAGAATGGCGGCGGCCCCATGGGCATAATAGGTTATAGGGTATTCGTATGCACCCCCCCCGAGCACTGGCCAATTAGGCACCCTCCCGTGCGTGGGATAAAGCTTGGAGACCGTTAGGTAGCTAAAGCTGAGAACCAACACTCTCCCACGGCACCTAGGAGAAACCCAGACAATACAACTCCCTCCTGCACATCTGTATAGATAAGCATTTCGGCGCAAAGCAGAAAAAGCACAGAAAGGAATGCAGTAGCCATTAACCAGACACAGACCGAGCTCCCCAACCCCCATATCACTACATCACTTCCAGGAAAAACCGAGACCGGACATAGGGTATCTCTAGGAATCACCAGAAACTCTATGGTTTTAGACCGTCCATACAACTAGCTTCTTTATCTGTGGCCCTGCTTCTTCTTTACGATTGCCTGCTCGCCATGACATAGTGACGGAAGAAGCACAGCCTGGAGGACTCGTCTTCTACGAAAATCCAAAAATTATAGCCCCTCCACCAGGATCTAGAATGCTATCCCTCATTGGATCCCTGCTGCCTTGATCATTAGCCTCTCATCTCACTTTCTTCAGCCTCTTGAGCCAACTTTTCCTTCCCTCCAGGAGGTTGGACTGCCAACATTCTAATGACTTTGTTCCCAGGCAGCTGGAATGTACAGCTCAACTAGCTGGCTGATTGTTTGACTGATGGTTCCCCTCAGAGGGGAGGGGCCGTGGCTCAGTGGAACAGCCTCTGATCGGCATGCCGAGAATCCCAGGTTCAATCCACGGTATCTCCAGCTAAAAAAGGACCAGGCAACAGGAGATGTGAAAGACTTCAGTCTGAGACCTTGGAGAGCTACTACCAGTTTGAGTAGACGACTGACTATTATGGACCAAGGGTCTTATTCGGTATAAGGCAGCTTCATGTGTTAGTGGAGGGGCTGTGGCTCAGTGGAAGAACATCTGCGTGGCATGCAAAGGTCCCAGGTTCATAAGGACATCAGAAGAGCCTTGCTGGATCAGACCAGTAGCCCATCTAGTCCAGCAGCCTGTCTCACATAGTGGCCAGCCAGTTCTTCTGGAGGGCCAACAACAGGGCACAGAGGCCGAGGCCTTCATAAGAACATCAGAAGAGCCCTGCTGGATCAGACCAGTGGCCCATCTAGTCCAGCATCCTGCCTCACACAGTGGCCAGACATTTCCTCTGGTGGGCCAATAACCAGACCGAGAGTTCGAGGCCTTCATTAGAACATTAGAGGAGCTCTGCTGGATCAGACCAATAGTCCATCTGTTCCAGAATCCTGTCTCACACAGTGGCCACCCAGTTCCTCTGGACTGCCAACAACAGGGCAGAGAGGCTGAGGCCTTCCCCTGATGTTGCCTCCTGGCTCTGGGATTCAGAGGCTTAGTGCCTCTGAATATTGTGGTTCCCCTCAGCCACCATGGCAAGTAGCCATTGATAGACTTATCCTCCATGCATCTATCTAATCATCTTTTAAAGCAGTTTATTCCTGTGGCCATCACAACATCCTCTGGCAGTGAATTCCACATTTTAATCACTCTCTGTGTAAAGTATTATTTCCTTGTGTTCCTCCTGAACCTACTGCCCACCCACTTCTTTGGATGTCCTCGAGTTCTACTATTTTGGGTGAGGGAGAAAAATCTCTCTCTGTTCTCTCTCCCTCTCATGCATGATTTTATAAACCTCCACCATATCCCCCCTTAGTCATCTTTTCTAAAAGTCCCAGGCTTTCCTCATAGGGAAGGTTCAATCCCCAGCATCTCCAATTTTAAAAGGACCAGGCGTTGTGATGTGAGAGTCTTCAGTCTGAGACCCCGGACAGCTGAGTAGACGATACTGACCATGAGGGACCAAGGGTCTGATTCAGTAGAAGGCAGCTTCATGTGCACAAGATGATCAAGGAAGGGGCCATGGCTCAGTGGAAGAGAATCTGCTTGGTGTGCAGAAGGTCCCAGGTTCAATCCCCGGCATCTCCAGTTTAAAAAGGATCAGGCGACTGGTGATGCAGAAGACCTCTGCCTGAGCCCCTGGAGAGTTGCTGCCAGCCTGAGAGCCAGTTTGGTGTAGTGGTTAAAGTGCGTGGAGTCTAATCTGGGAGAACCGGGTTTGATTCCCCACTCCTCCACTTGCACCTGGCTGGATGACCTTGGGCAAGCCGTAGTTCTGATAAGAGCTGTCCTTGAAAAAGAGCCGTTTCTGTCAGAGCTCCCTCAGCCCCACCCACCTCACGGGAAGGGAAAGGAGATAGTAAGCCGCTCTGAGACTCTGAGTGAAGGGTGGGGTATAAATCCAATCTCTTCTGTTTTATCCTCACAACACCCCTGTTGTTAATAATTAATTAATAAATAACATGTAAATAAATTCTGCTAGCAGCTGGTTCCTAAAATGGGTCTGTCTGTAATGACAGGAAAAAAAATACATTCTGTCTGTAATGACAGAAAAAAAAAACATTAGCAACCAGTTACTGAAACAGAATACAAACGCAGTTTGAAAAGGGTCGGTCTCATCGGTGCTTTCAGACCCATCAAACAGTGCCAGAGGCCTCACCACAACATCACATGTAGCTTTCCCAAAATTTCTAACCCTCACCTCCACCAAGGTGTGCGGCCTTCCCAGAGATCTGGGCATCTTTCCGCCTGCCTCAGAATTTTAAAGCCGTGGCTGCATATTGTCTGTACCGAGCAAAGCGAGACAAGATGCAGTCTTCCCACTCAGAAAAGCCTGACTCGGACTTCCCCTCAAGAAATCCCACACCCTTTCTCCTGTTTAAATGCAATTTAAAAAAAAAATCTGTCTGCCAGGTTAGGAATCCAATGCCTCAGGGCTGGTAACAGGCTGGCACCAAACTAACGGGAAAGCCAGTTTTGTGAGGAAAATCTCTGAGGCGCGCAACATTCTTTAGACTGGAATAAATTTCCATAAAGATGAGGCCTAGATGGAGGATCACAATTCCCTCACCTGACAAGAGAGTTAGTTGGAACGTTCTGCGTTTACCTGAAACTCGGTTAAGAAGCATCGGTTTTTGTATACTGAGGAAAATCATATCTATTGAGTTATTGATTGATTGATGTCTCACCTTCCTCGCCAATGTGGGCCCAAAGCAACCTACATCGTTGTCCTCGCCTCCATTTTATCCTCACAACAACCTTGTGAGGGAACCTAGAAATACAGAGCTGGATGGGACCTCAAGGGTCATCTAGTCAAACCCCCTGCACAAGGCTCAATACTCAGGGACTTTTCAGTTTAGAAAAGAGATGACTAAGTGGGGGACAGGACAGAGGTTGATCCCCTGTAATGGAGATCAGTTCCCAAGATCAGTTCCCCTGGAGAAAATGGATGCTTTGGAGGGCGGACTCTGTGGCACTGTGCCCCACTGAGGTCCCTGGCCTCCACAGGCTCCACACCCAAAATCTCCAGGAGTTCACCAGCCTGGAGGTGGCAAACCTGCCCTCTCAGTTTGGTGTCGTGGTTAAGTGCGCGGACTCTAATCTGGGAGAACCGGGTTTGATTCCCCACCTCCTCCACCTGCCCCTGGCTGGATGACCTTGGGCAAGCCGTAGCTCTGTCAGAGCTGTTCTTGAAAAAGAGCACTTTCTGTCAAGAGCTCTCTCAGCCCCACATGCCTCACAGGGTGTCTGTTGTGGGGAGGGGAAGGGAAAGGGGTTTGTAAGCCACTCCGAGACACCTTTGGGTAGTGAAGGGCGGGGTATAAATCCAATCTCCTCCTCCTCCTCCTCCTCCTTCTTCTTCCCTATCCCCCACAGGTAGCCTGGGGGGGGGGACCTGGCAATGCTACAGGGCAGTCAGCCATGCAATCGCAACCTTCAAAAACCAAAATCAAGGTTCCTTCTAGCTGCGACATCAAGAAAGGTTTCCACATTCCTGAATTATTTCAGAGCTTCCGCTGGATTCGCATGAAGAAAATGCACCTTCCCCAAGGTGAGGCTTTTAACACTCCACCTCCTCTAACCCACACACACACACACAAAATAGTGTAACAACTTAATGCATTTTGGCAGGGGTCATTTTGTAGAAAAAGAGGTCCATGAGCTCATTAGCATGGTCCATGCTGGTAGCTGCTGTATCCTATCCATAATCTTATAAACCTCGATCGTGTCACCCCTCAGCCGTCGTTTCCCCAAGCGAAAGAGCCCCGAGCGCTTTAACCTTTCTTCCTAGGGAAAGTGTTCCAACCCTTTTATCATCCTTCCGGTCTGCAGCTCAGCGTCTTAAACTCTGAGCCACCGTGGCCCCTTATATGTTCTCCATCATCCCCAAATCTCGGAAGCTTAGCAGGGTCAGTCCTGGCTAGTATTTTGATGGGAGACCACTAGGAACTTCCAGGGTCACTACGCAGAGGCAGGCAATGGCAAACCACCTCTGAATGCCCCGTGCCTTGAAAGACCTATAGCACTTTCCACCACCACAATGCAAAAACTCACCAGCTTCCTGTGGACAGTTACCGGCCAACATTACACGTTTGAGCTTGATCGCCAGCGAAATAGGAAGGCTTTCGGTTCCTCGGCTGAATAAACTCCAGCTGAGCTGCAAATAATTGCACCCTGACCTGCCTCATACTGAAACGGCCCTTTTTTGAAAGTAAAATGAACAAGCGAACGCCAGAACATTTTCAAGTGGCGCAGTCGCTCTGTGTAATTACGGGTGGGGATTCTGTACCCGGGCCCACAGTTAAAAGCGGCTTGGGGGGTGGGGAGAGAGAACCGGCTGACTGGCTTGCAATTAAAATCTATGTGTGCATTTGGAATTTACATAACGTTTGGGGGTTTTAAAATATATATATTTTAACGAATGCGCCGGAGTTCTGACCATTATTAATGTTCTATCCCCCCCCCCCGGGGTCTGGATATTTTATGTATCTTTTGGATCTATTTTTTCATTTTCAGTGAGCCAGTGTGGTGTGGTGGTCAAGTGCACGGACTCTAATCTGGGAGAACCGGGTTTGGTTTCTCACCCCTCCACTCGCAGCTGCTGGATGACCTTGGGCAAGCCGTAGTTCTGATAAGAGCTGTCCTTGAAAAAGAGCCGTTTCTCTCAAGAGCTCTCTCAGCCCCACCTGCTTCACAGGGGTGTCTGTTGTGGGGAGGTGAAGGGAAAAGAGTTTGTAAGCCGCTCGGAGACTCCTTTGGGTAGTGAAGGGCAGGGTACAGGGGTCATTTTGTAGAAAAAGAGGTGCAGGAGCTCATTAGCATAACTCATTAGCATAACTTATTTGCATATGCCACACACACACCCTGACATCACCGGAAGTGTGTCAGAAGGCAACACCCACCGCTCAGGCGCCACTGGACTGTTTTGGATTGCTACCTATTGGGGGGGGGGGGAGCTTGTACCTGAATAAACCTTGGCCTTAAGGGTGCCACTGGACATTTTTGGATTGCTGTTGGGGGGGGGTTGTGCTCTGCAATTTACCTGGCTGCTTCTTGCGCTGACTGAGGGCTGCTGGGAGCAGTGGGTGGGGCTTGTTGCATACTGCCAGAGCTCCGCTCCCTTGCGCTCCTGCAGGAAATGACCCCTAGCGGGGTATAAATCCAATCTCTTCTTCTTCTTCTTCTCTTTTCAGGGAACAGCATCAGATATTAACACCAAGATACTACAGGGTTGCCAACTCTGGGAAGGGAAATACCTGGAGATTTAGGGGGGGACTGGGGAGGCAGGGTTTGGGGTGGGGCAGGACCTCGGTGGGGTGTAATGCCATAGTTTTCTCCCTCCAAAGCAGCCACTTTCCCCAGGGGAACTGAACTCTGTCACCTGGAACGGAGCTCTAATGTTGGGAGATCTCCAGGCCACCACCTGGATATTGGCAACCCTACATAAATGTGCTTAATGACACACACACACCCCACACTGCAGGTTTTGCAGAAGCTCACATAAATGGCAAGTTTTGGCTCAGGATGGAATTTTCTCTTTGGCTACCTGATTTATTCTGTTTGGTTTACAACGTTTATAACCCCCCTTTCCTAATACGTCACATGAACACATGAGACCGCCTTGTAGTGAATCAGACCCTTGGTCCATCTAAATCAACACTGTCCATTCAGACTGGTAGCTGCTCCCCAGGGTCTCAGGCGGAGGTCTTTCCCATCACCTACTGCCTGGTCCTTTTTAAATGGAGACTCCGGGGATGGAACCTGGTACCTTCTGCATGCCAAGCAGAGGCTCTACCACTGAGCCACGGCCCCTCCTCTCCCTGTTGTAGACAGCCAGCGTGTTGTAGTGGTTAGAGTACCAGACTAGGATCTGTGAAGAACCACGTTCAAATCCTGTTCCACCATGGAAGCCTACTGGGTGACCTCAGGCCAGTCACACACTCTCGGCCTAATCTACCTCACAGGGGTGTTGTGAGGATAAAACAGAGGAGAGGAGGAGGAGGAGGAGACTGGATTCATACCCCGCCCTTCACTACCTGAAGGTGTCTCAGAGCGGCGTACAAACTCCTTTCCCTTCCCCTCCCCACCCTGTGAGGCAGGTGGGGCTGAGAGAGCTCTGACAGAAACTGCTCTTTTTCAAGGACAGCTCTTATCAGAACCACGGCTTGCCCAAGGGCATCCAGCCAGGTGCAAGGGGAGGAGTGGGGAATCAAACCCAGTCCTCCCAGATTAGAGTCTGGGCACTTAACCACTACACCAAAATGGCCCTCCAGAAGGAGGAGGAGACTGAATTCATACCCCGCCCTTCACTACCTGAAGGTGTCTCAGAGCGGCGTACAAACTCCTTTCCCTTCCCCTCCCCACCCTGTGAGGCAGGTGGGGCTGAGAGAGCTCTGACAGAAACTGCTCTTTTTCAAGGACAGCTCTTATCAGAACCACGGCTTGCCCAAGGGCATCCAGCCAGGTGCAAGGGGAGGAGTGGGGAATCAAACCCAGTCCTCCCAGATTAGAGTCTGGGCACTTAACCACTACACCAAAATGGCCCTCCAGAAGGAGGAGGAGACTGAATTCATACCCCGCCCTTCACTACCTGAAGGTGTCTCAGAGCGGCGTACAAACTCCTTTCCCTTCCCCTCCCCACCCTGTGAGGCAGGTGGGGCTGAGAGAGCTCTGACAGAAACTGCTCTTTTTCAAGAACAGCTCTTATCAGAACCACGGCTTGCCCAAGGTCATCCAGCCAGGTGCAAGTGGAGGAGTGGGGAATCAAACCCAGTTCTCCCAGATTAGAGTCTGCGCACTTAACCACGACATCAAACTGGCTTTGGGTCCCCACAGAGGGGTATAAACCAAGTAAATAAATACATAAATTGTGGTGTGCAGACCTCACGCCATCACATCACTCAGAGCCTCACAAATAATGACCAACTCAAGGCCAAACAGTAGAGCAGCGGGGCAAACTGAAACAGGTCCGAGTGCCAAAAATATACATGGTAATTTCCAAATGCCAACTGGGGGGAAAAATAGGTCTTTGCTTCATTGCAGAATGGTCCGGGGAGGGGATGTAAAAGCCCGTGGTTCTTACAGAAGCCAGCATGGCCTCCCGACAAGATTTTGCCCTCAACTAAGGCCCTGCTCTGAATGCCCTTCTCGGATAAACTGGGTGGCAACCAGAGACTGGGCCCTCTCTCAGCAACAGAATGTCCCTCACACAACGCTAGGGTTGCCAGGCCCAGCCTGGTAACCAGCAGGAAACTGGGGTGTGTGCTGGGGACACAGGTGACGACCCTCAGCAAGGTCGTGACATCACTTCTGGGGGGAAACCTGGAAGCCGTGTCAGTCCTTCCTAGGGATCACCGGAAGCTCCACGGCAAAACCACAGAGTTTCTGGCGATCCCTAGAGAGGACTGCCATTGCCTCGGGGCTCCCCCCCCCCCAGAAGTGACATCACTCCTCTCTAGGAATCACCAGAAACTCTGTGGTTTTACCCTGGGGCTTCTGGTGATTCCTAGAGAGGCGCGACGTCACATCCGGGTTTTCCTCAGAAGTGATGCCACACCGTTGGCCCGAAGGCCATTTCGTAAGATCAGGGGGACCATGCTTGTCGGTTTTCAAGTGGGTAGCAAAAACCTTTTGAGGAAGGACGGAAGTCTTCATTAGAGGCTGCTGGCTAGAAAAGAGAGACTTACGGCCAGGGCTATTTTTGGGCAGGAACGCACAGGAACGGAGTTCCGGCTGGCTCCCGAGTTGGCCACGCCCAGCAGGAACTCATTAGCATAATAGGCCACACCCAACAGCAGACACTCATTAGGATTGGCTACATTAGGGGTGTGTGGTCTAACATGCAAAGGAGTCCCTGCTACAAAAAAAGCCCTGGGTTTTGACAACAAAGTAAACAGAATAGGAAGCAAAAGGTGGGTGTGGTTGGATGACCACACTTCTGGCAACATGTGGGGTGTGGCCTAATATGCTAATGAGCTGTGCTGTCAGGGGAGTGGCCTAATATGCTGATATGTTTCTGCTGTTGGGTGTGGCCTAATATGCTAAGGAGTTCCTGCTGGGGTTTTTCTACAAAAAAAGCCCTGCTTATGGCCATCCAAGAGAACCATAACCATTCGTGGAAGTCTCGGATTTAGCGTCTACCTATTTATTCTCCTCTTAAGGGTAAAGTTTAGACATAGGGGAAGAGGATGTATTTCATCTATTCCAGACTTCCATTTCCTGTTTTGCTCAGTCACTGTAAACAGACATTGACTCCCTCAACATTTTTCTCCTTGGCAAGCTTCACTCCCTGGTGTTTCCCCTATGCTGAGCAGAAACTGAATCAGAGACAAGACAAGCAGCCCACAGAAGTGTATGAACATTTTAAGAAGCTGGTTTAGAGAAACCGTTCCACATCTAAAAGGGCGACACGTTTCTTATTGTGGCAACAGGAAAAGCAGTTGGATTTTTTTTTAAAGCAAAAGCAGCAAACATAGACCTCAATAAATACAGACGCCATCTCCTTATTGAGGTCTGGTAACTTGGGACCTTACCCCGTTGAGGACTACATTTATCTGGGTAAACTATGGAAGCCTACAGAGCACATTTTACTAGCTTTTCTTAGAACTCAAGACCAATGCTCCCTCTAAGCTGTGGAGTCTTGTGAGCAAATTCTACTTTGTGAGCTCCTGGCATTAAAGTCGTGAGTGAGCGATTTGGCTGCTGCATAAATTAGTTTGCTCTGGAGCCATCCTTCCTGAGCCAAGACAAAAATGTGTGCGCCGGGGGCTAAAATACTGTGAGCTAGCTCACACTAACTCAGCTTAGGGGGAACACTGCTCAAGACCATATTTATTTATGCTTTTGTTGCGGGATTGTGGGGCCCAGGACTTTTCCTGGAACACCCATAATCCCACAACAGCCTAATATGTTTTTAGCTGTCATAAACTGGCTATTAGGAGAAAAGGTGTGGTAAGGGAGAGAAATAATAGGCGACCCCTAAGCTGCAGTGGCTCCAGTGGTTAAGACGCTGAACTGCAGGCTGTGGAAGGTCAGTAGTTCAGCAGTTCGAGACCCGGGTGCCGCATGACGGAGTGAGCTCCCGTCTGTGGTTCCAGCTCCTGCCAACCTAGCAGTTGGAAAGCAAGAAATTACTGCTTCAGTGGGAAGGTAACAGCATGCGCCTTGGCGTTTAGTCATGCCGGCCACATGACCACAGAAAACGTCTTCGGACAGCGCTGGCTCTTCGGCTTTGAAACGGAGATGAGCACCGCAACCCTAGAGTCGGATTCGACTGGCTTTTGAGCAAGGGGAACCTTTACCTTTAAGAAACAAGAGGTGACCCCCCTAACGCCTGCTTAAAAACCTCCAAAGCCCACCACCTCGCGAGGAAGCCTGTTCCACTGCCCGCCCCCTGGGCTCCTTACTGCCGGAGCTCCGCTCCTGTGAGCTCCCGCAGGAAATGACCCCTGACTCTAACCATTATACCACACTGCATCTGGAAGGGGAGCTGGATACCATAGGCAGGCTTGCATACGGCCCATCAGTTGTACGTTTAGGGTTGTCAGCTCTGGGTTGGGAAATACCTGGAGATTTGGGGGGGGGGCTGAGGAGGTCGGGGTTTGGGGAGCGGAGGGACCTCAGTTGGTGTATAATGCCCTACAGTCCACCTTCCAAAGACCTCAGTTGGTGTATAATGCCCTACAGTCCACCTTCCAAAGTTCTCCAGGGGAACTGATCTCTGCTGTCTGGAGAGCAATTGTAATAGCGGGGGGATTTCCAGGCCCCGCATGGAGGTTGGCAACCGCATTTATGCTGCCGGCTACTGGCATGAGCCGCCGGCCACTTTATACAGGCACTGAAAAGATGGCCTCGGCCCCATCTACATCTCCCCGGAGCAAACCTCACTTGACCTGCTTGTTTTCTATTCTAGAATTTGGTGTTGTTGTTTTTGTTTTGTTTTTTAAGCAGAGCGACTTGATGTTAACAGGAACTCAGGGAGGCCAGCGACAAATTGGAGGGAAGGTTAATGCGGTTACGGCGAGAAGGGAAGGCTCCTTGAACTTGGAGAGCTGCGCCACGGATTCCTGGGCTGGGATACAAACCGACCTCTGCCTCGCCACTAAATCAAAGCACTGTGGGAGGTTTACAAAAGGTAAAAGGTTCATTGATTCTCAGCGTATTTTACTCATTTTTTTAAAGAGAGGGCTGCCTGCCCTCAAGATTAAGAAATCGGCGGGAGTTGTAAGCTTACAAAAAGAGAAATGAGAGAGAAGAGATTTCGCACTAGAGCTGCCTCGATGTTGCGCTACCGTTTGCCCCGATACTATTGGTCCATTTCACACCCGAAGCTGCGGGGCTGCATTTTGACTCGCGGCTTCGCCCGATTTCCCCCGCAGTTTCGTAATCCGGTTTTTTTGAGGATCACGAAACTGCGGTGGAAATCAGGCGAAGCCACGGGTCAAATGCAGCCCCGTGGCTTCGGGTGTGAAATTGACCAATAGTATCGGGGCAAACGGCGGAGCAACATCGAGGCAGCTCTAGTGCGAAATCAGCCAGAGACAGAGAGAGATCCTACTTTCAAAAGCTTCCTTCTTTTTTCCTCATGTCTGCTTAGGCAGAAGATTGCTAATCAAATCCTAAACTAAAAAAAAAAAGTGTGGCATTTCTCTCTATAAACCCAACGTCACACACGCCGGATAATGTATTTTCAGTGCACTTTAGCAATTGTTTGCATGTAGAGTTTCCTGCTTCACGCAGGAAAATCCAGTGGCAAAGGATTGCTAAAGCACATTGAAAGTGCATTATCCCACACGTGTGAAATTAAGAGGAACCAATTCCAATAACCTTTAATGGCATAACAATTAAGAGGAACCATAGACACTGTGATTCTAAGAATGCTTTCCTGGGAGTAAGAGAAGAAGAAGAGAGAGAGGAGGAGGAGGAGGAGGATTGGATTTGTACCGCACCCTTCACTAGCCGAAGGAGTCTCAGAGCGGCTCACAAACTCCTTTCCCTTCCCCTCCCCACAACAGACACCCTGTAAGACCCACAAAGTTTAATTCTGGGTATAAGCTTTCGTGTGCATGCACACTAATTCAGATATACTGTACATGCACACAAAAGGTTTCACCCCAAATCAAACTTTCTGGATCTTAAGGTGCCACTGGACTCAAACCTTCTTCTGTCGCTACAGACCGACATGGCTACCCACCTGAATCTAGCAGGATGAAGTGAAAGAGTGGGCGCTGGATCTGAAAGTCCTCAAGACAACCACTGCGGCCCACCTGCATCCCACTCTTGGCGGAAGTCAGTGTTGAAACCAGCGAGCCCGTTCAGTGTAGTGGTCAGGGGTCATGTCCTGCAGGAGCGCACAGGAGCGGAGCTCTGGCAGTAAAGAGCCCAGGCCAGAGAAGGGGAAATTAACTTTAAAAGGGTTCCAAAAAGGAATAACACGAGACCTTTGTAGCCTCTGTACACCAGTTTGGTGTTGGAAATGTATGTGTTTACAAGGTCTGATTCAGTCATTATAGGGTTAACTTGTATTCCTAGTTTGCTATTGTTTAGACTGACCTGGAAGGGATACCTGGCACTAAGCCAATGGGGGATTTGCCCGGGAAAAGTAACTTCTATTTTGATGCAGATTGGTCATTTGTTCCAGGTGACTTCCTTTCTAGGGGTCAAGAAGAAGGAGGAAATCTCCATTACGTGTGTGCTTGTCTTGTCTGTAAGAAGCTTAGAAATGTAGCTCTTAGTGTTTTGTTAATTTGTAGCAATCCCGTGTACCTTTTCCCTTAGAATAAAGTATTTTTTTAAAAAGCAAAGAAATCTCTTCTTTCCAATAGAGCAAGATCCATCAAATAGTCTGAGTATTAAACAATTTTTGACTATTTACAACACAAGAAGCCTCTTTCTTTCTTTCTTCCTTCCTTCCTTCCTTCCTTCCTTCCTTCCTTCCTTCCTTCCTTCCTTCCTTCCTTCCTTCCTTCCTCTTTCTCGCCTTCCTTCCGTCTCTCCCTTTCCTTTATTTCCTCGCCCTTTTCCCCTCCTTCTTTCCTTCTCTTTCTTTCTGTTGGGATTCTTAATTCAAGATCGATGGTTGTATTGCAAACACAAGAGCCACACTTAGTAAAAGAAAAATATATTTACTATAAAAACAAAATAAAACATGGGTATGGTACTTTGGATAAAAGAAATAAAATAAAAGTTACATACTTGCAGTTACTCTCAGTAATATATGCTAAACAGCTACATCTTTCTATCTGTCTCGGCTTCTAGAAGAGAACTACCACTTTGGTTCACACAAAGGGCCATAAAGTTGTGAATACATTAATGCTAGATCAAAGAATTTCTAAAAACAAGATGTTAGTTGACCAATACAAAGGTTACAGGTCACTTCATTAGGATAAACAACTCCCACAAACTTTCCCCATTAGGTAACGTAACATCCTGTTTCCTAACAAACAACATTTAACTCTGTAATGGCTGAAGTGTAAGCAACTTGCAATTCCAATACTTTCCCTCTTTCCTTCTCTTTTTCCCTTCCTCCCTTCCTGCACAGATCTGTGCATTCCCCCACCCCCCAGCTAGCAATCCAAAACAGTCCAGTGGCACCCTTAAGGCCAAGTTTTATTCAGGTACAAGCTCTCCCTCCTCTGCGAGGACAGACCTGCACGTTCCCCCCCCCCCAATAGCTAGCAATCCAAAACAGTCCAGTGGAGCCTGAGCGGTGGGTGTTGCCTTCTGGCACACTTCCAGTGATGTCAGGGGGTGTGGCATATGCAAGTTATGCTAATGAGCTATGCTAATGAGCTCCTGCACCTGTTTTTCTACAAAATGACCCTTGGTACTGGTTAAGAGCAGCGGACTCTAATCTGGAGAGCCGGGTTCAATTCCCCACTCCTCCAAATGAAGCCAGCTGGGTGACCTTGGGTCAGTCACAGGTCTCTCAGCCCTCCCCACCCAAAAGCCCCCCACCCTAGCTCACCATAAAGCGCTCAAGTTTCAGGCTGCCAGACAATCTTCTGATCTCCTGTCTATACTACACCCACTGCCATGTGATAATAAATTCATTAGTGCTGGAAACCTGGAGGTTGCTAAGCCTGGTCAATATGCATCGGTCGAGCCCCCAACCAAAGCTATCAATTGAGACACAGAAAGGGGGGGGGATAGATTGTTAATCTACTCTGGAGTATCTAAAATAAGTATATTGTATATCTTTTTACAGTCTTTTATGAAACTAGAATTGTTGATGAATATCTAAATATTTAAATGGATAGATGATCATTTTCAACAAAAGTTAACTTGCGTTTAAGCTTAAAGCCGATTTTGAAAATTTATGTATGATCACCATCTCTTGGGTTTTTAGAGGGTTTTCTTTACTTTCTCCCTTAGATTGTAGTTTCCCTTTCCTAATTTTCTGTTTGTAGTTATTAAGGTAAGGTAAAGGTCTCCCTTGCTCGGAAGCCAGTCGAGTCCGACTCTAGGGTTGCGGTGCTCATCTCCGTTTCAAAGCTGAAGAGCCAGCGCTGTCCAAAGACATTTCCGTGGTCATGTGGCCGGCATGACTAAACACCAAGGCCATGCACGGAACGCTGTTACCTTCCCACCAAAGTGGTACCTATTTATCTACTTGCAATTTCTTGCTTTCGAACTGCTAGGTTGGCAGGAGCTGGAACTAGAGACGGGAGCTCACTCCGTCATGCGGCAACCTGGGTGTCGAACTGCTAAACTACAGACCTTCCACAGCCTGCAGTTCAGCGTCTTAACCACTTGAGCCACCGCAGCTTGTAGTTTTTAGAAAAGCAATAAAAAAAATCCCCTTCGGGGGGGCCAAAAAAAGAGCATCGGTCGGCTTTTCGCTGTGATGCTCGTTGACTTTTGAAACTTTTTGCAGGGGGGGAACCTACAGAGGCCTGCGCTGGTGGGATTGACAGAGGCAAAATATCTGAGAAACTGCAGACTTCCTGTGTGCATCCGAGAGCATGGGGAGGGGGCGAAGCGGGACACTTTGACTGAAATAAAGAATACGATTTGTCACATGCCTACCGCTGATACGGGAAGTCAGGGCTGCGTTGGGCCTTCGTGTTACCTGAAGCAATCTGCTCCCCGAAGAGGAGCCTTAGAATGCGATCTATTTCTGGGCAAGTGAATAATGCAGAATGTGCCGTTCCCTCCCAGGACTAGAGGCATGAGAGAGAACAGGGAAGCAGGAAAGCTTCAACTCAGGCCTTGGTTTTATGCAGGGAAAATCCTCTCCAGGCGGCATTCATATAAACAACCCAGCACATTAGCGTCAGGATAGTTTTATCGCTAAATCCCGTTAATTGCAATGGACACCGGATGTGCTTTTTTGCATGCATCACAGAATCAGAGAGTTGGAAGGTACCTCAGGGGTCATCTAGTCCAACCCTTCACAAGGCAGGAAATTCACAAATAACTTCCCCACACACACACTCCCACAGTGACCGCTGTTCCAAGCCCAGAAGATGACAAAAGAACCTCCAGGATCCCCGGCCAAACTGGCCTGGAGAAAAATGGCTTCCCGACCCCCAAGTGGCGATCAGCATTTCCCTGGGCGTGTAAGAAAGGGCCACGAGAACTAAGCACTGAGGCAACCCTTCCTGCCCTCTCTCTCGTGATCTGCCTCAGTTCAGAGAATCTGCACTGCTGTCAGATAGCCATCCAGCCTCTGCTTGAAAACCTCCCCAAGAAGGAACCTCTCTGTCAGGACGTTCTTCCTCATGTTAAGCCGAAAGCTCTTCTGATTTAATTTCAACCCGTTGGTTCTGGTCTGACCTTTTGGGGCGACAGAAAACAACTTTGCACCATCTTCTACAGGACAGCTCTTCAAGTATCATGTTTTCGGCTAAACTTTGGGAAGAACTTCCAACTCTGTGATTCTGTAATCCAGCAGGGCTCTTCTGATGTTCTTATGTCTTTCCCATCACCTCCTGTCTGGCCCTTTTAACAGGAGATTCTGGAGACTGAACTGGGGACTGTTCGGCTCTATTCTGCTATCGTCAGGCCCCACCTGGAGTCCTGTGTCCAGTTATGGGCACCACATTTGAGGAAGGAGGTTGACAAGCTCGAGCGTGTCCAGAGGAGGGCAACCGGGATGGTGAGAGGGTTGGAATCCAAGTCTTATGAGGAAAGGCTGAAAGAGTTGGGTATGTTTAGCCTGGGAAAGAGAAGGCTTAGAGGGGACATGATTGCAGTCCTCAAGTATTTGAAGGGCTGTCATGTAGAAGATGGAGCAGATCTATTCTCTCTTGCTCCAGATTGCAAGACTAGATCTAATGGGTGGAAATTACAAGGGAGTCGTTACCGGCTAAATCTCAGGAAAAACTTCCTAACTGTAAGAGTGGTTGATCAGTGGAACAGGCTGCCTCGGGAAGTGGTAGATGCTCCTTCGCTGGACGTTTTCAAGCGGAGGTTGGACGACCATCTTCCGGATATGTCGTAGGGCTGTCTTTCGGCTACGCTCCTGCAGAGTGCAGGGGGTTGGACTAGATGACCTGCAAGGTCCCTTCCAACTCTAACATTCTATGATTCCATGATTCTATGACTGCATGCCAAGCAGGTGCTCTGCCACTCAGTAAGAGCCTCATTTGTTGCTCTCTTCATGTAATTTGGGCTAATTATGATTAATGTGGTGCCACAATGCTGTTATTCTGTGTTTGTTTTTTTAAAATAAATCATACACCTGGTGGGGAGCCCTGTTGGTTTGCAGTAGAACAGCTGGATCTGGAGAGACCGTTGACTCTCAAAAGCTCATTACCCCCCCCAAAAAATCTCGTTGGTCAATAAGGTGCTACTGGACTCAAATTGATTGGTTTAGCAGTGGAAAAGGAGTACAACAAGGATGTATATTATCACCCTGCTTATTTAATTTATATGCAGAGTACGTCACGCGAAATGACGGCCTGGATGAGTCAGAATCCGGAATTAAGATCGCCGGGGAAAACCATCAACAACCTCAGATATGCAGACAATACCACTCTAATGGCAGAAAGTGAAGAGGACCTCAAGAGCCTCTTGCTAAGGATGAAAGAGGAGAGTGCAAAAGTGGGCTTGAAACTCAACATCAAAAAAACTAAGATCATGGCATCCGGCCCCATCACTCCTTGGCAAATAGAAGGGGAAGTCTTGGAAGCAGTGACAGAATTTACATTTCTGGGATCCAAGATCACTGCAGATCACAATGTTCCCTCTAAGCTGGTGGAGTCTTGTGAGCAAAAATTCTACTTTGTGAGCTCCTGGAATTAAAGTTGTGAGCAAGCGATTTGGCTACTGCATAAATTAGTTTACTCTGGAGCCATCCCTTCCTGAGTTAAGATGAAAATGTGTGAGCTGGAGGCTAAAAAAACTGTGAGCTAGCTCACACTAACCCAGCTTAGAGGGAACACTGATGGTGACTGCAGCCATTAAATTAAAAGACACCTGCTTACCACAATGTTAGGAGAATCTAGCAACAAATAAATATACGCTGCAAAAACCTTATGACTAATGTGTTCTATTTATAATCATCATTTAGTAAAGGGCATAGTGTATCATTATTTCATCCTAGTCAGGTATAAAGTCTTCCAAAAAGGGGACAGCTTTCTTAATAGTTGTATGGATGCTTTTTTTTTTTTGCCAGTCCTACAAAAGACACATTATGCAGCTAACATTCATGGCTGGAGTACTCCTGTCATTCTCAAAGCTGCAACACTTCATGCAAGGAGAAGCGGGCTTTTAATTCTAGAAACTCCCATTGGGGCTTGACTTTTAAAACACTGATGCAAAATTGTCTGGTAGTTAGCAATCTGTATGTACCGAATGTTATTGCTTATTGAATGTGATGAACATTTATACCTGACTAGGATGAAACAATGATACACTATGCACTTTACTAAATGATTATTATAAATAGAACACATTGGTTTTTTCTAAGGTTTTTGCAGTGTATATTTATTTGTTGCTAGATTCTCCTAACATCGCAGCTCGGGTTGCTTCAGCCTCCAGGTGGGGATCTCCTGGACAGGGCTATTTTTGGGCAGGAACGCACAGGAACGGCGTTCCAGCTGGCTCCCGAGTTGGCCACGCCCAGCAGGAACTCATTAGCATAATAGGCCACACCCAACAGCAGAAACTCATTAGGATTGGCTATATTAGGGGTGTGTGGCCTAACATGCAAAGGAGTTCCTGCTACAAAAAAAGCCCTGGGTTTTGACCACAAACAAGGTAAACAGAATAAGAAGCAAAAGGTGGGTGTGGCTGGATGACCACACTTTTTCTCGCCAAAATCCCCAGGAATTTTCCTGATTTAGGCCCCGGCCAGACGAGCCGGAAACCCCGGGGGGGGGGGGAGGCGTGGCTATTTGCGTTGTCGCATTCTGATCCGACATTATGCGATCAGACACGACGACAGCGCACCGGGATTTCGTCATTCGGCACGCGCTGCAAAGAGGACGGCCGGAGGGAATAGGCACGCGTGGCCGCGATCACACCGAACGAGTCCGTCTGCAGCCCGTGGCAAACCATTTGCTAGTAGATCTTTGCAGTGGCAGGTTTGGAGGGCTTGACTCTATGGCATTTTACCCCACTGAGGTCCCTCCCCCTTCCCAAACCCCGCCCTCCCCTAAATCTCCAGGGATTTCTCAATCCAGAGCTGTCAAACTTACTATAATGCCACAGAGTTCACTAAAGCTGCCATTTTCACCATGGGAACTGACCTCTGTAGTCCTTTCGCATGGCAAATTCTCCGTGTGACCTGGGCCAAGGCTGAGCAAACATAGGCCCCGGTCACACGGGCCGAATATCGTGGGGGGGTGGCGTGGCTGTTTGCCCCGGAGCGAACTAACGTGTGACCACGGGATCACACGTCCCGCCGACGTCCAATGGTGGTGGTGGGAGCCCGGGGAGGTGTCGATCAGACGGCGCGGCAAAGAAGCGGCGCTGCCGTGCCAAACGGGGTTGTTGGTTTTTTTAACCCAAGTATGCGCTTGTGCGCATCCTGTGGAGACTTTAAAAAAACACCTTCTTTGCGACAGGACATGGGCGGGTGCCGGATGCCACAGAATTCCACCGTAAATGCGATCAGGCGCCCGCGCTTGCCCCGCGGTTTCCGGAAACTAGTAACTCCGAGGTACTAGTTTTTTGCCTCGCGTCTTCGGCGGGAAGCCTCGGTTGAGCCATGGGAGCGCTACGCTTCCCAGATGTGCCGGTGAGATCGCGCCCAGAAACTCCGCCTATCTTCCATCTCTCTAGCGTGGCTACTGTTCCGTGTGACCGCAGCCGTAGAAAAGCACCGTGTTAAAACAAAAAACACAATACTATTATGCTACTGTATCTTCACATATTGATATAAATGATATACTTGAATACAACAGAGGCCCTAGTGTATCTTATTCATTACACTACAAAAACCTAAGGAACATTATATATCTAGTGGAAGAGTCCACAGCTACAAAGACAGGTTTCAGTGCAGACTGTCTTGCTTCTGATGTGAGACTGACGAAAGATGCAGCAGTCGTCAGTGATGAAAGGTGCAGCAGGCTGTTACGCTTTCCAAAAAGAGATGCAGCAAGCATCAAAGCGACACGCCTCCCAGGCAAAAACTGCATGTTTCGAGAGAGTCTCCTTCAGGCAGAATTATTTTTCCTGGAACCAAAGCTCACGATGCTACAATGCACAAGTCAACAATTCTTGTTGTTGTTCAGTCGCACAGTCGAGTCCGACTCTTCGCGACCCCATGGATCAGATCACGCCAGGCCTTCCTGTCTTCCGCCGTCCTCTGAAGTTGGCTCAATTTCATGTTCGTTGCATCTATGACACTGTCTAACCATCTCATCCTTTGCCAACAATTCTACAGGGGGCTTTTTTGTTTTTGTTTTAACACAGTGTTTTTCTAGGTTTGCCGCACCTGGAGTATGGCAACCTTATAGGGGAAGGGATTTTTAAGCATTTAAACTCACTATTACCGTGTTTCCCCGAAAATAAGACACTGTCTTATATTTATTTTTTCTCAAGAAGACACACTAGGGGTTATACCACAAATGCATAGAAATCCTGCTAGGGCTTATTTTTGGGGTAGGTCTTATTTTAGGGGAAACAGGGTAAGTATCTAAATTCATTATTTTAGACATAGGCATTGATTCTTCTGCTTCTCTGTTTGCTCTCGTTGAAAAGAGGAATTTCTCTTTTGTTCCTCTTTGTAGAGAAATCAGCGCCCCCTTTTGGTAATTTCAGCCCTGACGGTTGTTTTATGATGCTTACCACAAGGTGGCGCTTTAACAGGAGGACAGGACAATTTGGGAGAGACTTTGCCTGCCTCTGAACATTTCCAGTGAGAAATTCGGAAACTTCGCAGAGCCTCCCTTCCTCTCTCTCCAAGTTTCACTTATGATAGAAACGGAACTGATTCAAAACAGACTCCAAACTCCCAGCAAGAGGGAAAGGAGCAGATTGTGGTGTTTCAAGGAGAAACTGGGTAAAGAGGAACTGTGAGAATTTCTCCTAATAACGCAGCCCTCCAGGTAAGGTCAGGAAGCTGGTGCTAGAAATTGAGAGGACAGGAATTACATGCAGGAATTTCTCCACGCGGATAGAAAGATGAGAGAGTTGAACAGTTTGGGTGGCAGAGAGGCACCGGAGAAAGGCTGCTAGGAGACAGCTGGTGGCTTTCATAGTGGGGATAGCCAGTGTGGTGTAGCGGTTAGAGTGTCAGTGTACCATCTGGGACACCTGCGTTCGAATCTCCGCTCTGCCATGGAAATGTGCAAGGCAACCTCAGGTGATACTTTCTCACCCATTTGACCACTGGACCTGCATCCTGCCGGGGTTTTTTTTGAGGGGTTGTAGTCTTTCTAACACTGGTTCCAAAGCCACCCCCAATCGAGAAACCCCTGCTGCTCTTCTGTGGTGTAGTGGTTAGAGTCTGGGAGAGCTGGGTTCGAATCCCAACTCTGCCATGGAAGCTCACAGGGTATCCTTAAGCCAGCCACACGGTCGGCCTAACCTACCTCACAGGGTTGTTGTGGGGATGTAATGGGGGCAGGGAGAGCCGCGTATTTTGCTCGGAGGTTCTTGGAAGAAGTACAGGATAACAACGGGACGGTCAAAGTGAGCGGTGCCCAGATTCTTCACTGAGGGATACAGAGAGGGGAAACCGTACACCTTTTCATGATCGCCTCCCCCAGCCATTTTCCAACGTTCGCATTTTCCCCCCTGTAAATAATTCACTGCCGAGAATTTGTCCTGAGAACATTTCAGCCAGGCGGGAGAAACGATCCCACCTCCCTGCCCGTGAGCCCTCGCTTGGCTTAAATCGCACGTTTTAACCGTCCATTTAACTTAGAGTGATAGATGGCCTGTGCATGCAAAATCGAAAGTTCGCTTATTTTTAGGCGCCGAACTTGGTAAAACGCAGGCTTTGGCAGAAGAAGGGAGAAGGCCGCAGTGATTTAATGACTGCCTCGCTTGGCCGGGGCAGCGGTCTACGGATGCGTTTTTGTCCGTGGAAAGCAGAAGAAGCGCCGACCCAGCTGTCTTGTAATGATTTTTTTTTTGAAGTACAACTCTTGAGCGTAACATATGGCGGGGTTGGAGCCCTGTGCCAATTAGTCAGCTGAAATAGCTGCTGGGCGAGAGGAAGCATTCGTGCTGAGGATGGTGGAAAGAAAATGAACACGATCCGCAGGCGGCTTGGCTACAGCCATTCAAATCGGGAGCCAAAGAAATCAGCGTTTTGCAGCCAGGGCAGAAGATCTGGAAGCTGAAAGGAAGAAAAGACAGTGTCGTCCACTGCAGAGACACTTGCTCCGCACGTGCGGTATCGGTTAGGTACTGTAACTCTGCATGCAAGAGGATCCGGGAGGGAAAGGGTTCAGAGAATTCTCTTGCTCCCCCCCCCCCTACGCTTTGCAGTTGGCTCCACCCTCTCATGGGTAAGATCTTGAGCCTCTTTGGTGTAGTGGTTAAGTGCTGTAGTTAAGCGGTGTAGTGGAGCCAGTTTGGTGTCATGGTGAAGTGCGCGGACTCTAATCTGGGAGAACCGGGTTTGATTCCCCATGCCTCCACTTGCACCTGCTAGATGACCTTGGGCAAGCCACAGTTCTCTCAGAGCTGTTCTTGAAAAAGGGTCGTTTCTGTCAAAGAGCTCTCTCAGCCCCATTTTACCTCTTAGGGTGTCTGTTGTGGGGAGGGGAAGGGAGAGGAGTATGTAAGCCACTCTGAAACTTGTGTAGTGAAGGGCAGGGTATAAATCCAATCACTTTACTCCCCTTGCGAAACTGGCTTTTGTGGAGGGTGGACTCTATGGCATTCTACCCTGCGGAAGTCCCTCCCCTCTGTAGGCCCTGCCCCACCCCCCAAAAAAAATCTCCAGGCATTTCCCAACCCACAGTTAGCAACTCTACCCGGAGTTCTCCCAGAATTACAACTGAACTCCAGACTTCAAAGATCAGTAACTCTGAAAAACATGAAAATGTCAAAGGATGGACTCCATGACATCATCTCCCTCCTGATCACCCTCCCTTCCCCAAACTCCCTTCCGAAACATCGGCCTCACACAATGAACGCACATGAAGCTGCCAAATACCGAATCAGACCCTTAGAATCATAGAATCATGGAGTCAGAAGGGATCTCCGGGGTCATCTAATCCGACCCCCTGCACAAGGCAGGGAATTCACAAATACCTCCCCCCTCCACACCCCCAGTGACCGCTGTTCCACTCGGGTCTCGAACTGCTGAACTACCGACCTTCCACAGCCTGCAGTTCAGCATCTTAAAAACTTGAGCCACCGCAGCTCCGCAGTGGTTGAGTACACGGACTCTAATCTGGGAGAACCGGGTTTGATTCCCCACTCCTCCACTTGCACCTGGCTGGATGACCTAGGGCAAGCCGCAGTTCTGGTAAGAGCTGTTCTTGAAAAAGAGCAGTTTCTGTCAAGAGCTCCCTCAGCCCCACCTGCCTCACCGGGTGTCTGTTGTGGGGAGGGGAAGGGAAATGAGTTTGTAAGCCGCTCTGAGACACCTTTCGGTAGTGAAGGGCGGGGTATAAATCCAATCTCTCCTTCTTCTGGATGACCTTGGGCAAGCCGTAGTTCTGACAAGAGCTGTTCTTCAAAAAGAGCAGTCTCTGTCAAGAGCTCTCTCAGCCCCACCTACCCCACAGGGTGTCTGTTGTGGGGAGGGGAAGGGAAAGGAGTTTGTAAGCCCCTCTGAGACCCCTTTGGTTAGTGAAGGGCGGGGTATAGATCCAAACTCTTCTTCTTCTTCTTCCATCAAAGTCAGTATTGTCTACTCAAAGTTAATATTGTCTACTGGTCCATCCAAGTCAGTATTGTCCACTCAGACCACCAGCGGCTCTCTGGGGTCTTGGGAAGAGGTCTTTGACATCACCCACACACCTTCGGTGTTTTCATTATAATTGTTAACAGGCTTAGTTCAGGCTTGATCGAGCATCATGGGCAGCTGCCCGGCACGATGTGCCAGTGGGGTGCTCGTGCCCACGGCCGTCCACCCCCTTGTGTGTGGCCAGCTAATTAGATGCTTCCTCTTTCACGGCAAATTAGAGAAGCCTCTAATTAACCAGCTGTGCGTGTGGAGCCCAAGGCTCCCCCCCCCCCCGCTGCCAGTTTGGTGTAGTGGTGAAGTGCGTGGACTCTAATCTGTGAGAACCAGGTTTGATTCCCCGCTCCTCCGCTTGCAGCTGCCGGATGACCTTGGGCAAGCCAGAGTTCTGTCGGAGCTGTTCTCTCAAGGGCAGTCCTCAAAAGAGCTCTCTCAGCCCCACCTACCTCACAGGGTGTCTGTCGTGGGGAGGGGGAGGGAAAGGGGTTTGTAAGCCGCTCTGAGACTCCAAGTGAAGAGTGGGATATAAATCCAATCTCCTCCTCCTCCTCCTCCTCCTCTTATTCTTCTTTCCTATCTATGACACTTCAGCACTGTCATTTTTTTTCTCGTGTTTGTCCTTACCTTTTCCACATGTGTTTATCTCCCTCTGGGACTACTAGAGAGAGCAAAATGTATTTCTTTGTAATTTCGATTTGTATCCCGCCTAGCCACAGGACTGACTCATAAGAACATAAGAGAAGCCAATGTTGGATCAGGCCAAAGGCCCATCCAGTCCAACACTCTGTGTCACACAGTGGCCGGAAATACCAAGTGCCATCAGGAGGTCCACCAGTGCAGCCAGGACACAGAAACCCTCCCACTGTTGCCCCCCCCCAAGCACCAAGAATACAGAGCATCACTTGCCCCAGACTGGGAGCTCCTATCTATACCTTGTGGCTAATAGCCACGGATGGACCTCTGCTCCATATGCTTATCTAATTCCCTTTTGAAGCCGTCCATGCTTGTAGCCGCCACCACTTCCTGTGGCAGTGACCCTCAAAGAACATTAACAGGTTAGTGAGACAAGATCTTCCCTTACAGAACCCATGTTGAGTCTGCCTCAATAGGTTTTGTTCATCTATGTGCCTACTAATTCTTTCCTTAATAATGGTTTCCACCAATTTACCCGGTATCGACGTCAGACTGACAGGCCTGTAATTTCCCGGATCTCCTCTGGAACCCTTTTTAAAGATGGGAGTGACATTCCAGTCCTCAGGAATGGAGGCAGATTTTAAGGAAAGATTACATATTTTTGTCAGGAGATCCACAAGTTCACATTTGAGTTCTTTCAGAACTCTCGGTTGTATGCCATCTCTCAGCGGCTCTGGAGTGGGCAAGCACCTCTCATCTTCCACAGTGAAGACGGAGGCAAAAAATGCATTTAGCTTCTCAGCCATTTCCCTATCATCCTTCAGTACTCCTTTTACCCCTTGGTCATCCAAGGGCCCCACTGCCTCCCTGGCTGGTTTCCTGTTTCTAATGTATTTGAAGAAAGTTTTATTGTTGGTCTTTACATTTTTTGCTATATGCTCCTCATATTCCCTTTTTGCATGCCTGACCACAGACTTGCATTTTATTTGCCATAGCCTGTGTTCTGTTTTATCAGCCTCACTGTGACTAGCTTTCCACCGCTTAAAGGAATCCTTTTTACCTTTTACAGCTTCCATTACTTTGTTTGTTAACCATGTAGGCTTTTTCTTATACCTGTTTGTGCCTTTCCTAACCTGCGGAATATATTTTATTTGAGCTTCTAGAATTGTAGTTTTAAACAGTTTCCAAGCTTCCCCAATGGTTTTGACCCTTTCTACTTTTCCCTTCAGTTTCCTCCCCACATGTCCCCTCATATCAGAAAAATTACCCCTTTTAAAGTTAAAAGTGGTTGTGTGAGTCTTTTTGGCCAATTCCCTATTTGTACAAATGTTGAACTCAACAACATTATGATCACTGTTCCCAAGCGGTGCAATCACTTTTACATCTCTCACCAGGTCTTGAGTGTTACTTAGGACCAAATCAAGGATCGCCTCTCCCCTGGTAGGTTCCATGACCATCTGCTCCATAGCGCAGTCATTTAGAGTGTCTAGAAACTCAATCTCTTTCTCTCGACTAGAACGCATATTGACCCAATCAATGTGTGGGTAGTTAAAATCACCTATTACGACACAGTGTTTTTGTCTAGCTGCTATCTTTAATTCATTCATCATTTTATAATCCTCCTCTATCTTTTGTTCTGGTGGGCAATAACAAACTCCCAGTGTTAAGTTTCCTTTTGGCCCCCCTATTTCAACCCATAGAACTTCCAGAAGCGAATCCAATTCTCTTAGCCTCTCAATCTTTCTGGACTTTATACCCTCTCTGACATACAGAGCCACCCCACCTCCAACCCTTCCCCTCCCTATCCTTCCGATATAATATATAACCGGGAATCACTGTATCCCACTGATTTTCCTCATCCCACAATGTCTATTTTTCCCTCCAACACCAAGCACTCAAGGCGGCTAACAACATTTAAAACACTAAGATAATAAATACATTATAATACATTAATAAATTAGGACTACATAACCCCTAGGTAGTACTAGTAATAATGGCAATGAAGCTGACGACCTACACTATACAAACAAAGGCAATAACCAACTGCTGTTTTATGTAGTCCAAGATGTGTTCCAGCGGCACCAACGTCTGGCGCTATCTCCAGTGGCCCCCTCACCGATGGCGACTCCTAATCGAAGGCCTGGTGGAAGAGCTCCGTTTTGCAGGCCCTGCAGAACTGTAAAAGGTCCCACAGGGCCCCGATGTTATCCAGAAGCTCATTCCATAAATAAATATATAAAATAGAGAGAGCAAAACACATTGGGGGACGACGACCCTGAATCAATAGGGACAAATTGAGTGACAAAAATGAAGTGGCCTTGAGAGAGCTCTGGGAGAACTGCCCTTGAGAGAACAGCTCTGAGAGAACTGTGACTGACCCAAGGTCACCCAGCTGGCTCCATGCAGAGGAGTGGGGAATCAAACCCGATTCTTCCAGATTAGAGTCCGCCGCTCTTAACCACAACACCAAACCGGCTCTCAGAATACAATGCTGGGTGCCTAGAAGTCTCTGGGCTGGCTACTCCCGTTTAGTCTGAAGGAAGGGAGAGCTTTTCTGTGTTACGAAAATGTGGGCATTGTCACCGTAAGTAGGTCGGGGGGGGGCAGAGTGTCCACATGAATTATTAAACCGACTCAGCACATTAATTCAACGGAGCACTCGGAAGAGAACAGGGAGGACATCCGACAGGATCAGATACGCTCTCCTCTTATCTGCAGTTGCCCTGGCTTCGATGACCTTCAAGAAGAACAAGTTTAAAAGTCCTTTGTTCCAGCTGTGCTACAAGACTGGGGGGAACGGCCTGAGTGCCATGCCCATGACAAACACCGTATTTCCGCACTGCTTTCAGAGGTCAAAGGCAAGCGCTCCACGAACATTATCTTTTTCTGCAGTAGTCACGCCAACCCTGTAAGATAGACCAGCATTGTTATACCTGGGCAGAAGATAAGTGCCTTGCCCAAGACCACCTAGGGAGTTTGTGGCTAGGCTTAGATCGGGGGGGGGGACATGTGGCCGGGGGGCCGGATCAGGCCCCCAGATGGCTTCTATCAGGCCCGCGGTGGAACTGGCTGTCTTCTGCTTTTTCTTCCAGTTCTGCTGCTGCTGCGTCATTGCAGGTTTGCAGCTTACAAAGACGCACCTGAACAGCACACTCAGGATTGCAACAGCACAGGCACTTTGATGCAATGATTCAGAGCAAGAGGGTGTCAGTCATCAGACACTGTTAAATAAACAAAATATTGCAAGAGTGCTGACGTTTTAAGCATGTTTTTATTTTAAGTTAAAAAAAAACCTTTGTGTGTGTGTCCTTTATAAAGTTGATATCTCCGCTACCTGGCATTACATCACATAAATCATAGAATCCTAGAATCACACAGAGTTGGAAGGGGTCCTAGAGGCCATCTAGTCCAACCCCCTGCTCAGTACAGGATCAGCCTAAAGCATCCCTGACAAGTGTTCATCCAGCCGCTGCTTGAAGACTGCCAGTGTGGGGGGGAGCTCACCACCTCCCTAAGCAGCTGATTCCACTGTCACGCAACTCTGCCAAAAAGTTTTTTCTAAGATCCAGATGGTACCTCCTTGCCCTTAATCTAAACCCATGATTGCGAGTCCTCTCCTCCGGCTGCCCACAGGAACAGCTCCCTGCCCTCCCCTGACAGCCCTTCAGATACTTCAAGAGAGCCATCATGTCCCCCCTCAACTTCCTCTTCTCCAGACTAAACATCCCCAAGTCCCTCAGCCTTTCCTCACAGGGCTTTGGTCTCCAGGCCCCCGATCATCCTCGTCGTCGCTCTCCTCTACACTCGCTCCATTCTGTCCACATCCTTGTTGAAGCGAGGCCTCCAGAACTGTACACGATACTCACAGGTGTAGCCTGGCCAATGCGGTGTACAGCCGGACTATGACATCCTGCGGTTTGGATGTTATGCCCCTGTTGATACACCCCAAGATCGCATTAGCCTTTTCTGTCGCTGCAACACAGTCCTAGATTCACAGCTCAGTCTCTTAACCCAGGGTTCCCCAACGTGGTGCTCGCGGGCTCCAAGGTGCCCGACAGTACTTCCCTTGGTACCCACCAAAGTGAGTGTGGCCACTGCAAGGCAGGGCTTGTTACTGTTTTCCCTCATTTAAACAAAAGGTTTTTCCACTGGAGGAGCAGGAAGAGGGAGAGAGAGACTCCATTTGGCTCCGACCCCCATGGAAGCCATTCTGGGTTTGCCTCTGTCTGCTGCAGCAGCCAACACCACCCCTCTAAAATTCCAAATGTGCCCACGGGCGCAAAAAGTTTGGGTACCCGTCCCCTAGACAGATGACAGAGAGAAGATACCCCTGCCTAAAACCACACAGAGAGCTCGTGGCCAGTGTTCCCTCTAAGCTGAGTTAGTGTGAGCTAGCTCACAGCTTTTTGGCCTACGGCTCACACATTTTTGTCGTAGCACAGGAAGGATGGCTCCAGAGCAAACTAGAAGAGAAGAAGAGATTGGATTCATACTCCGCCCTTCACTATCCAAAGGTGTCTCAGAGCGGCTTACAGACTCCTTCCCCTCCCCACAACAGACACCTCTGAGGTAGGTGGGGCTGAGAGAGCTCTGACAGAAACTGCTCTTTTTCAAGAACAGCTCTTGTAAGAACTACGGCTTGCCCAAGGCCATCCAGCCAGGTGCAAGTGGAGGAGTGGGGAATCGAACCCGGTTCTCCCAGATTAGAATCCGTGCACTTAACCACTACACCAAACCGGCTCTCTAATTTATGCGGTAGCCAGCTCTCTCGCTCACAACTTTAACGCCAGCAGCTCACAAAGTAGAGTTTTTGCTCACAAGACTCCACAGCTTAGAGGGAGCATCGCTCATGGCCAAAGTTAGGTTTGAACCCGGGACCTGTCCAGCTCACAGCTCTGCACCAGTTCAGAGGATGAAGCTGGAATAGTCCCTCCCATCTATGGATCTAAGCTTAATTTCTCCGGCCGTCCCTTATTAACTCGTCGCATTGGTGCCTACTGAGAAATTTAATGCAACTTGCAATCATTACAATTATAATGTGCAAAGCTAATGACCCACAACACAGATGGATCGTTTTCTTTAGCAGGTGCGGGCTTTGTGACGGTCCCCTGAGCTTTGGAAGCTTCAGATTTTAAAAAAAACAAGACTAGGAAGATTTCCCCCCAACAGATTCTTTTTTCTAACAGATTTTCTTCCATCAGATATCCTGTTCTGGGCGAGCCATCCTACCACATGGGAACAGGGCAGGCGGCAGTTCCGAAACTCACCTTCAGCACGGAAATCTCTTACACCAGAGGTGTCGAACTCATTTGTTATGAGGGCCGGATCTGACATAAATGAGACCTTGTTGGGCCGGGCCATGTGCGTCGTAAAAGGTAATGCCAGGTAGCAGAGATATAAAATTTATAAAGGACACAGACATAAAGGGTTTTTTTAACTTAAAATAAAAAAAATGCTTTAAACATTAGCACTCTTGCAATATTTTTGCCCCGATCACACGCAGAATTTGCCCCACAATACTCACGAATGCCGGCCGGATTTTATGGGCGTGATCACACCGACACATCTCCGGCACCCGTCAGCAACCCGTAGCAGTCAGCCGAAGAAGCGGAGTAAAAAAACGCCACAGAAAATCCACTATCAAAGAGGTTGCGACGGGCGGAAGACGTAGTTGCCGGTGTGATTGCACCGACGCGCTCCAGTCGTGTCACAGGAAGCAGGCTGCAAGGGAAAACACCTGCTTCACCCGCTGTTGCGTCGGATCGCGCAGTGGCAGGGCAAATTATCGTGGCACAAATTGCCCCCCTCCCCCCCCCCCCCGCCGCGCGTTCATTTTCCAGTATGTGTGACTGGGACCTTTCTTTATTTAACCGTGTCTGGTAACTGGCACCTCTTGCTCTGAAGTACTGCATCAAAATGCCTGTGCTGTTGCAATCTTGAGTCTGCTGTTCACGTGTGTATCTGTAAGCCGTAAACCTACGATGACGCAGCAGTGGCAGAACCGGAAGAAGAAGCAGAAGACAGCCCGTTCCACTGCGGCCTTGATAGAAGCCCTCTCGGGGGCCGGATCCGCATGTTTGACACCCCCGTCTTACACAATCATACAACTTCAGCAGTGCAGGATTGTCAGTCCCCATTTCTACTGGACAGTTGAGGGGGTAGCCACCAGTTTGTGGTACTGTACTGCACCCAGCACACTGCCGGAATTAATAAGAACGTAAGAGCATAAGAGAAGCCATGTTGGATGAGGAAGGGACCCCCAAGGGCCTGTGGGAATTATTAGGTTAGCAGACTTCCCAAGGCTTACAACGCAGCAGACCCTATCAAGTTTGGTGTGTGCGATCCAGAAAACAGAGTTACATGGAGCCTCTTTATCACTTCAAAAACTAATATGGGTCCTTTTATTTAAGGAACCCAATTCAAGACAGGATAGAGTAGAGATAGGGTTCTGATCTAGTCTAACTAGCTAAGATGGATGGAGATAAGACAGGAAGGAAGCTTCCCTGAGAGTAGTAATCCACGCGTCAAAGGGATCGCATCAGAGAGTAAAGATAGGATAGTCTGTGTCCTGGTCTCCCTATCTCTATTTATATATAAATGTATAAGTAGTTTTGACTCAGTCAAACTTGGACTGAATAGAGACTTTGGATGGTCGTTATCTCATTACCAGAAGCAACCGCCTTTCAGGTATTCCGTTCAGATTCGTCAGTCCAAGGAAGGGGTCGCATCCAGCCTGGATTGCGCATTCAACCTTTCCCATGACTTTTCCAACTGTTTTGCATTTGCATGGCACCTTCTGCATCCTCTCCCCCCTCCCCTCACCACCTATATATCTCTGGCCAGTTTCTTCATACCCGCCACGCATCCGATGAAGAGAGCTGTGTTTCTCGAACACTTCCGCTACAATACAGTTTGTTAGTCCTCAAGGTGCTACTGGGCTTTTTACTATTTTGCAGCAACGGACGGACACGGCTACTCCGGATCGCTATATCTCTGACTCTCTTATAATCCCTTCTGAAGGATAAGAGACAGCGCAAAGTCCTTCACTTCCAACGGGGTCATCTACTCCAACACCCTGCACGTTCACAGCTACCTCCCTGCTTCTCCCTAGTGACCTCTCTTCTGTCTCCAGCCCAGAGGAAGGCAAAACACTGCCAGGATCTCTCGGCTAATCTGGCCCGGAGGAAAATTCCTCCCTGACCCCAAAGTGGTGATCAGCATTACCCTAAGAGGAGGAGAAGCAGAAGATGAAGAAGAGGAGGAGGAAGAGATTGGATTTATACCCTGCCCTTCACTACCCAAAGGTGTCTCAGAGTGGCTTACAAACTCCTTTCCCTTCCCCTCCCCACAACAGACACCCTGTTGTGTCTGTGTCTGTGAGGTAGGTGGGGCTGAGAGAGCTCTTGACAGAAACTGCTCTTGAGAGAACAGGTCTGAGAGAACTGGTGGCTGACCCAAGGTTACACCAGCAGCTGCATGTGGAGGAGTGGGGAATCAAACCCGGTTCTCCCAAATTAGAGTCCACGCTCCTAAGAACTACACCAAAGAAGAAGAGAAGGGATTGGATTTATACCTCGCCCTTCCCTAGCCGAAGGTGTCTCAGAGCGGCTTACAAACTCCTTTCCCTTCCCCTCCCCACAGCAGACACCCTGTGGGGTAGGCGGGGCTGAGAGAGCTTTTGACAGAGACTGCTCTTTTTCAAGAACAGCTCTTATCAGAACTACGGCTTGCCCAAGGTCATCCACAAGAAGAAGAGATTGGATTTATACCCCACCCTTCACTAGCCGAAGGTGTCTCAGAGCGGCTTACAAACTCCTTTCCCTTCCCCTCCCCACAACAGACACCCGGTGAGGCAGGTGGGGCTGAGAGAGCTCTTGACAGAAAGTGCTCTTTTTTCAAGGACAGCTCTTATCAGAACTACGACTTGCCCAAGGTCATCCAGCCAGGTGCAAGTGGAGGAGTGGGGAATCAAACCCGGTTCTCCCAGATTAGAGTCACACTTAACCACTCCACCAAGCTGGAGGAGGTTGGATTTATACCCCACCCTTCACTACCCGAAGGAATCTCAGAGCAGCTTACAATCTCCTTTCCCTTTCCCTCCCCACAACAGACACCCTGTGAGGTAGTTGGGGCTGAGAGAGCTCTTGACAGAAAGTGCTCTTTTTTCAAGGACAGCTCTTATCAGAACTACGACTTGCCCAAGGTCATCCAGCCAGGTGCAAGTGGAGGAGTGCGGAATCAAACCCGGTTCTCCCAGATTAGAGTCTGCGCTCCTAACCACTACACCAAACTGCTTCTCAATGGAAGTATTTGTTATCACTACAGAAGGAATCGTGGGGCTGTGACACATCTTCAGGAGGCGTGATCTCATAGACCTTGTGTGATAAGAATTTTTAAAAATAGAATCAATGACATGCACATTTCTTAACTTTGCTGATTCCTATGGATTGGGGGATTTGGCTTTTCTTGGTGCATTTTTTAAAACATTTCTGGGGTCTTTTTTAAGCCTCTTCTGGCTCCGACCCTCTCCCCCAAGGTGCGTTCGGCTCACTGCCTGCGCATCACCCCACCTGCCACAGACCAGAGCTCTGTTTTTCCACCACCGAAGCCTGGTTCCTCGCAAGACCATCACTCCGGAGATTTCAAATATGCTCACGCTATCCCCATCACATGCCATTTGCGGCAGAGGAAGCCAGATCCAGTCTGTCGGAGAGCGTTTGGCGTGCGCCTCTGGTGCCCTTTCGATAAATTGCCTGTCCCCTTCTATTACGGGGAGCCGGGAGAAGGCGCGGATATTTTGACGTAGCTGACTTCTACCCACCAAAGAAATATCAGGTCGCCGGGCAGGAAGGGCTGAGCCGATAATGTCACGGCTGTCCCTTCTGGATTGCGGTTTTGCAAGAAACAGAGGAGATTGGAAGAGCTCCAGGGGGCGGGCACATGCAACAAGCCCCGCCCCCTGCTCCCCGCAGCCCTCAGTCAGAGCAAGAAGCAGCCAGGTAAGTTGCAGAGCTCCCCCCGGCCCCCCGATCCAAAGCAGTCCAGTGGCACCTTTAAGACCAAGTTTTATTCAGGTACAAGCTCTCCCTCCTCTGCGAGGACAGATCTGCACGTTCCCCCCCCCCCAATAGCTAGCAATCCAAAACAGTCCAGTGGAGCCTGAGTGGTGGGTGTTGCCTTCTATTTATTTTATTTATTTAATTTTATTTATACCCCGCCCTCCCCGCACGCGGGCTCAGGGCGGCTTACAATATACGGGTGCAATACACACCGTAGTTCCACAGTAAGGCACACAGTGCAATAAAAACGCAATAAAACATTTTAAAACAATTAAATACAGCTAAATACAGTGGGCAACACCCAAGGATCCCGCGTGACTAACCCCCTCTCTCCCTATTGCACATACCCTTGAGTCCGAAAGGGAGGATGCTGTTGCCCCGGTGTTCATTGGCCAATCAGCCTCATCCAGCGGTGCTGCTATACAGGCCCCTGTTGGTTGTAGTCAGGGGGTGTGGCATATGCAAATAAGTTATGCATGCTAATGAGTTATGCTAATGAGCTCCTTCACCTCTTTTTCTACGAAATGACCCCTGGAAAAAACAACCCTTGGAGTGTGGTAGTAAACAGAGCGCCTTCCGTAGATATGCATATTGTAATGGGATGTGAAATGAAGAGGGGGAAATGAAGATACAGAGTAAATCAGTTTATGAGGTTTTTTAAAAAAAGAAAACTAGGTTGGAGAGACATGGAGGGTTACCAGCTCCGGGCTGGGAATTTTCTGGAGCCAGTGTGGTGTAGTGGTTAAGAGAGGTGGACTCTAACCCGGAGAACTGGGTTCGATTCCCTGCTCCTTTACATCAAGCCAACTGAGTGACCCTGAATCAGTCACAGTTCTCTCAGAGCTCTCTCGGCACTACCTACCTCACAGGGTGTCTGTTGTGGGGAGGGGAAGGGAAGGAGATTGTAAGCCACTCTGATACTCCTTTGTGTAATGAAGGGTGGGGTATAAATATCTCCTCCTCCAGTTTTGGGCACCACATTTTAGGAAGGATGTTGACAAGCTCAAGCGTGTCCAGAAGAGGGCAACCAGGACGGTGAGAGGGTTGGAATCCAAGCCTTACGAGGAAAGGCTGAAAGAGTTGGGGACGTTTAGCCTGGGAGAGAGAAGGCTCAGAGGGGACAGGATTGCAGTCTTCCAATATCTGAAGGGCTGCCATGTAGAAGATGGAGCGGATCTCTCTCGCTCCGGATTGCAAGACTAGATCTAATGGGTGGAAATGACAAGGGAGTCGTTACCGGCTAAATATCAGGAGAAACTCCCTAACGGTAAGAGTGGTTGAGCAGTGGGACAGACTGCCTCGGGAGGTGGTGGATGCTCCTTCGCTGGACGTTTTCAAGCGGAGGCTGGACGACCATTTTTCGGGGATGTTGTAGGGCTATCTTTCAGCTGTGCTCCTGCAGAGTGCCGGGGGTTGGACAAGATGACCTGCAAGGACCCTTCCAACTCTAACATTCTATGATTCTATGAATCCTCCTCCTTCTGTCCCTGGATCTTCAGCTTCCGCCTGACATTTGTGCCTTTCACACGGCAAATTCTCCGTGTGACCGGGGCCTGTGTGCGTCAAGTGTCGCGTCCAGGTCCCAGCAGTCAGATTCTCCTGGGCTCTCCCTGGTGTTGTACGCACAGTTTATAAAACACTGTTATACACTTTTGCACTCTGCCACTGACTAACGCGGCCTTATTGGGTACGCGTAGCGCTATATATGTTAAGTGCCCTCTATGATTCTAATCACACAAACAGAAATCAATCACGAACATATATTCAGATATTAACTTTGGTGCATTGATGGCTATCGTTTAGAAGCATGCTGGGAGAATAAAACTCCTAACTGGCTATTGTGCTAAGGCTTATGGCCTTGGCTGCCGGCTGCAACTGCGCATGTTTCTGGTGTCGGTTAGCCTCGTTAAATGGAGAACAATAATACCCTGTAACTTTTTCAGCTAATATAGATCCTTTTAGAGCTTCATGGCCTAAGAAAAAGAAGTATCCAGGGCTATTTCTGGGCAGGAACGCACAGGAACGGAGTTCCGGCTGGCTCCCAAGTTGGCCACGCCCAGCAGGAACTCATTAGCATAATAGGCCACACCCAACAGCAGAAACTTATTAGTATTGGCTACATTAGGGGTGTGTGGCCTAACATGCAAGGGAGTTCCTGCAACAAAAAAAGGCCCTGGTTTTGACAACAAACAAGGTAAACAGAATAAGAAGCAAAAGGTGGGTGTGGCTTCTGGTAACATGGGGGTGTGGCCTAATGTGCTAATGAGCTGTGCTGTCAGGGGTGTGGCCCAATATGCTAATGAGTTTCTGATGTTGGGTGTGGCCTATTATGCTAATGAGTTCCTGCTGGGCTTTTTCTACAAAAAGAGCCCTGGAAGTGTCTATTGTTTCGCTAGGGGGAAAGGACTTCGCTTGAGAAGACCCAACCCACAGATCTTAGCCCAATGAGAAATGCGTGACGAAATTAATGGAACCAATAATTATGCTTTTGTTTGATTATGTCATATTGAGTATAAAATGCTACGTCACTCTTTGTAACACTCAAAGAGTCTGTTGGGTATTCAGGAGTTCCAAACCTTGATATCTGTACTCTTCCTTTATTAATTAATAAATATTTAAGCTTCAAGGCTTATCATTTTTTAAATGAAGAACCAATGAAGATACACCCCTCTCCCCCCCCCCTTTTGGTCCCTGGCATCAGATGCAGGGGTCATTTCCTGCAGGAGCGCACGGGAGCGGAGCTCCGGCAGTAAAGAGCCCAGGGGTCGGGTACATGCAACAAGCCCCACCTCCTGCTCCCAGCAGCCCTCAGCCAGAGCAAGAAGCAGTCAGGTAAGCTGCAGAGCTCCCCCCCAACCCCGTCCAAAGCAGTCCAGTGGCACTTTTAAGACCAAGTTTTATTCAGGTACAAGCTCTCCATCCTCTGCGAGGACAGACCTGGTGCCTGTTGTAGGGAGGGGAAGGGAAAGGAGGTTGTAAGCCCCTCTGAGACTCCTTCCCAGTTCATTTCCATCCCAAAATGAAATAGTACCATTTAGACAGAACACTACAATCCACGTCTTCTAGGCAGGTCTGCTTGGAAGTAACTTCAAGTTTATTCAATGGGGCTTACTCCCTGGAACGTGTTCGTAGGATTGCAGCCAGGATCCCCCTCTTGGGGTGGGGGAAATGAGTGTGATGCAGCAGCAAACAACGGCTGAGGGGGGACATGATCGAGATCTATAAGGTTATACACGGGATAGAGCAGGTCAAGAAAGAAGTGCTTTTCTCCCTTTCTCACAAGACAAGAACTCATGGGCATTCAATGAAATCGCTGAGCAGTCGGGTTAGAACAGATAAAAGGAATTCCTTCACCTAAAGAGTGATTAACACATGGAATTCACTGCCACAGGAGGTGGTGGCGGCTACAAGCATGGACGGCTTCAAGAGGGAATTAGATAAGCATATGGAGCAGAAGTCCATCAGTGGCTATGAGCCACAAGGTATAGATAGGAACTCTCGGACTGGGGCAAGGGATGCTCTGTATTCTTGGTGCTGGGGGGGGGTCAATAGTGGGAGGGCTTCTAGTGTCCTGGCACCACTGGTGGATCTCCTGATGGCAGCTAGTATTTTTGGCCACTGTGTGACCCAGAGTGTTGGACTAGATGGGCCCCTGGCCTGATCCAGCATTGGTTTCTCTTATGTTCTTTAAAAAACCTAATGCAGTCTTGGCGAGTATCAACAGAGGCATAACATACAAATCGCAAGACGTCATATTCCTGTTGTATACTGTATTGGTCAGGCTGCACCTGGAGTCATGTGCAATTCTGGAGGTAAAAGGTAAAGGTTCCCTTGCTCGAAAGCCAGTCGAGTCCGACTCTTGGGTTGCGGTGCTCATCTCCGTTTCAAAGCCGAACAGCCAGCGCTGTCCGAAGACGTTTCCGTGGTCATGTGGCCGGCATGACTAAACACCAAGGCGCATGGAACGCTGTTACCTTCCCACCGAAGTGGTACCTATTTATCTACTTGCAATTTCTTGCTTTCGAACTGCTAGGTTGGCAGGAGCTGGAACTAGAGACGGGAGCTCACTCCGTCACGCGGCGCACTCGGGTCTCGAACTGCTGAACTATTGACCTTCCACAGCCTGCAGTTCAGCGTCTTAACCACTTGAACCACCACAGCTCCAATCTGCAAATCTGGAGGCCTCACTTCCAAAGGGATGTGGACAGAATGGGGCGGGGGTGCAGAGGAGAGCGACGAGGAGCGACGAGGATGATCAGGGGCCTGGAGACCAAGCCCTGTGAGGAAAGGTTGAGGGACTTGGGGATGTTCGGTCTGGAGAAGAGGTGGAGGGGGGACAGGATGGCTCTCTTGGGTCCTTTCCGCACTTGGATCTCATCCCTGGTTTTATCACACTTCAACTCGCGGCACAGTACCTTGCATTCATCCCTGGTGATAACAGCATCTGTTTATCCCGGGACAAGTGTGGGGCAAAACCAGGGTGACCTCAATGTAATGTGGAAACAAAAAATACCCCGAGATAATTACAGGGGTGAACTTGAGTGTAGTGTAGAATGTAAGTTCGGGGACAGGGTTGAGCCAGGATTTAAGGCCTAGTGTGGAATCACCCTTGAAGTCTTTGAAGGGCTGTCACTTTGAGGAGGGTGGGGAGCTGTTCCTGTTGGCAGCAGAGGGTTAGATTCATAAGAACATAAGAACATAAGAGATGCCAATGTTGGATCAGGCCAATGGCCCATCCAGTCCAACACTCTGTATCCCACAGTGGCCAGAAATACCAGGGGCCATCAGGAGGTCCACCAGTGAAGCCAGGACATTAGAAGCCCTCCCACTGTTGACCCCCCCCCCAAGCACCAAGATGACAGAGCATCACTTGCCCCAGAGTCCCTATCTATACTGTGTGGCTAACGCAGTCACAATAATGGGTTTAAATTACTGGAGGAAAGGTACCCGCTGGATGGGGGGGTGGATTTTTTTACAGTAAGAGTAGTTCAGCCGTGGAATCGGCTCCCTCAGTGGCAGTCTTGAAGCAGCGGCTGGATGAACACTCGTCAGGGATGCTCTAGGCCATTGATGGCGAGCCTTTTAGAGACCGAGTGCCCAAACTGCGACCCAAGACCCACTTATTTATCACAAAGCGCCAACACGGCAATTTAACCTGAATGCTGAGGTTTTACTTTAGAAAAAACAACTCATACGTTAACCTAAGATGATCCAAACAAAGTAAGGAAAGCGATCCCAAATGCTTTCATTGACTTAAAATTATTTGGCAGAGAATTTGACACTTTAATGATGGTCTGGGCCTGGCTGGGGCGACGGCACAGAGAGGGCTCTGAGTGCCGCCTCTGGCACCCGTGCCATAGGTTCGCCACCACCGCTCTAGGCTGATCCTGCACTGAGCAGGGGGTTGGACTAGATGACCTCTATGGTCCCTTCCAACTCTGTGATTCTATGGCTGTAACTAGGTATTTAGTCCTAACAAGAAACTTAGCATTGATTTTTCACCTGCTGCGGCTGGATTGAAGGTTTATCCGTCATGCGCCCATGTTCTCCCTCCTGAGTAGCCACCGCTAATTCAGATTCTCCCTCCACCACCCAAGTTTTTTGGCCTCTTGGGTTCCCAAATGCCTTCATTTGAGCCTCCTTCGGAACGTCACCTGCCATTTTTGTTTTCCAGCTGGCAAATCGTCTGCAGCACCCTATAAAAATACAGAGAGGTTGCCAATCTCTACGTCGGGCCTGGAGATGTCCTGGAATAAAGGCAATCTCCAGACCGCAGGGTTCAGTTCCCCTAAAGAAAATGTCTGCTTTAGAGGGGAGACTGTGGCATTAAACCCCACCGAGCTCCCTCCCCAACCCAAACACCAGGTTCCGCAGGCTCCACCCCCAAAGCGTCACGAATTTTCCAGCCTGGAGTTGGTATCAGAGATCAGTTCCCCTGGAGAAAACGTCTGCTTTGGAAGGTGGACTCTGTGGCCTCGCATCCCTGCGGAACTCCCTTCTCCAAACTTTCAACGGCTGCACCAGTTGAATTCCCACCCCAAATCCCCCAGGAATTTCCCCAGCCACAGTTGGCAACCCGACTTCCGGCGCCGAAGAATCCGATACAGGCGAGTTGAGAGTCCTCCACGTCAAGGTGACTCCTGCTGGCAAGAATTTATGCGGAAAGGGCGTGAAACGGTTTGCACACTTGCCAAAGCGATCCATAATTCATGCGCCGCATTATTAGGCGCCACAGGAGACTTCCGGCTGACCACCTCCCTCCCCTCCCAGAAGCTTGACTTAAACGCCTTTTGAAATGCTTCCAAAATCTCACTTCTCAGCCCGAGAGGCAGGCAGCTGCAAAGCTGTTCCCAAGAGAGATGCCTCTCTCTGGCAGCTAGTGAAAATAAGGGACTTTTAGGAAGAAAACAGCAATTGAAAATATGGGACTTTTAGGAAGAAAACAGCAATTGAAAATACGGGACTTTTAGGAAGAAAACCGCTACGGCAGTGTTAAGGATGGCTCACAGCCCTGTGTAATCCACCCACAGGTAAAGGTAAAGGTTCCCTTGCTCAAAAGCCAGTTGAATCCGACTCTAGGGTTGCGGTGCTCATCTCTGTTTCAAAGCCGAAGAGCCAGCGCTGTCCGAAGACGTTTCCGTGGTCATGTGGCCGGCATGACTAAACACCAAGGCGCACGGAACGCTGTTCTGTTCCCACCGAAGTGGTCCCTATTTATCTACTTGCCATTTCTTGCTTTCGAACTGCTAGGTTGGCAGGAGCTGGAACTAGAGACGGGAGCTCACTCCGTCATACGGTGCACTCGGGTCTCAAACTGCTGAACTACAGACCTTCCACAGCCTGCAGTTCAGCGTCTTAACCACTTGAGCCACCCATAGAGTCACCCCCAAATCCCTCTACCCTATGTGACTTCGCACAACACATCCGCACACATTTGGAATACTGTGTCCAGTTCTGGTCACCACACCTCAAAAAGGATATTTTAGCACTGGGAAAAGTGCAGAAAAGGGCAACTCGAATGATAGAAGGGTTGGAACACTTTCCCTATGAAGAAAGGTTAAAGCGCTTGGTCGCTTGGAGAAACGACGGCTGAGGGGGCGACATGATCAAGGTTTACAAGATTATGTGTGGGATAGAGCAGGTCGAGAAAGAGGTCCTTTTCTCCCTTTCTCACAATACAAGACCTCGTGGGCACTCCATGAAACTGCCGAGCAGTTGGGTTAGAACGGATCAAAGGAAGCCCTTCTTCACCCAAAGGGTGTTTAACACGTGGAATTCACTTCCCCAGGAGGTGGTGATGGCTACAAGCATGGACGGCTTCAAGAGGGGATTGAATAAACAGATGGAGCAGAGGTCCATCAGTGGCTATGAGCCACAAGGTATAGATAGGAACTCTCGGTTTGGGGCAAGGGATGCTCTGTCTTCTTGGTGCTTGGAGTGGGAGGGCTTCTGGAGTTCTGGCCCCACTGGTGGACCTCCTGATGGCACCTGGTATTTCTGGCCACTGTGTGACACAGAGTGTTGGACTGGATGGGCCTTTGGCCTGATCCAACACTGGCTTCTCTGATGTTCTTATTTTCTTATGTTCACACCTTGCAAAGCACGCCCCTCCCCCACACACACAAGGGGAACATTTCACCTCGCTGAAGAGACATCTCCTCGCTCTGGCAGCTGAGCCTAGATTTCGGAGAACCTCTTTTGAATTCCTGAAATCGTGAGACTGCTCAGAATTCAAAGGGCCTCATTTGTGAGGCCGGCAGCTCTCGCGCCCCCCCCCCCCTTCAAATCCCAAAGGGCCAAGGAATGAAAGAAAGCCACTGAATAGCCAAAGGACCGCCTCGCTATTAGCTTTCTACCGGCTCACTCGTCTTAAACTATTATTACAGCTTCTCACACAAACTCTGACTCTCCCTGGGTACTTTTTTCTCTCTCCTTTCCCCTCTCCAGGGAGGTCTATCAGCCTCCGGAGAATTCGGCTAGCAAAGTTTGATGTGGAAGCTGACAGAGCTTGAAGTCAGAGAGAAAAGGCTACCCAAGTGTAATTTCTGTGCTTCTGACTGCAGAACAGCCAGAGAGGCTGACAACTCCTGGACCCCAGCCTCTAGATTTGGAGGAGGAGGATGGATTTATACCCCACCCTTCACTACCTGAAGGAGTCTCAGAGCGGCTCACAATCTCCTTTCCCTTCCCCTCCCCACAACAGGCACCCTGTGAGGTAGGTGGGACTGAGAGAGCGCTCTAGAGGACTGCTCCTGAGAGAACTTGTGACTGACCCAAGGTCACACCAGCAGCTGTATGTGGAGGAGTGGGGAATCAAACCCGGTTCTCCCAGATGAGAGTCCATGCTCCTAGCCACAACCCCAGACTGGCCATGGAGCTCTCTGGGTTCTAGCCAGGATGGTTTGTGGTGCAAGTCTCAGGCGGTCTCCAGTGAAAAGATCTCAGCTAACTGGCATGGAGAAAGACCTTGCTCTGCCTAAGAAGAGAAGAGATTGGATTCATACCCCGCCCTTCACTACCCGAAGGTGTCTCAGAGCGGCTTACAAACTCCTTTCCCTTCCTCTCCCCACAACAGACACGCTGTGAGGTAGGCGGGGCTGAGAGAGCTCTGAGAGAACTCCTCTTGAGAGAACAGCTCCGAGAGAACCCCAGGTCATCCAGCAGGTGCAAGTGGAGGAGTGGGGAATCAAACCCGGTTCTCCCAGATTAGGGTCCGCGCACTTAACCACAACACCAAACTGGAGGGAGGAGGAGGAGGAGGTTGGATTTATACCCCACCCTTCACTTCCCAAAGGAATCTCAGAGCAGCTTACAATCTCCTTTCCCTTTCCCTCCCCACAACAGACACCCTGTGAGGTAGGTGGGGCTGAGAGAGCTCTGAGAGAACTCCTCTTGAGAGAACAGCTCCGAGAGAACCCCAGGTCATCCAGCAGGTGCAAGTGGAGGAGTGGGGAATCAAATCCGGTTTTCCCATATTAGAGTCCACACACTTAACCACGACACCAAACTGGCTCACTGACCCCCCAAAAGCTGCTGCCAGAACACAGGCAGAGCACTGGAAACAGTGGCCATAGTAAGAATGCAAGGCAGCCTGGAGAAGGTTGGTTGCCAACTTTGGTTGAGAAATTCCTGGAGATTGGGGGGGGGAGCATGAAGAGAGGAGGTACCTAAATGGGGCACACAGGATACATAGAGCTGCTGTATACCAAATTTGACAATTGTCCATCAAAGTCAGTTCTGTTTACTCAGACTGGCAGCGACTCTCCAGGGTCTCAGCTAGAGTTCTTTCACATCACCTATTACTTGATTCTCTGGACATGCCATGGATTGAACCTGGGACATCTGGAGATGCCGGGGATTGAACCTGGGACCTCCTTCAGTTTGGCGTTATGGTTAAGAGTGGTGGATTCTAAACTGGAGAACCAGGTTTGATTCCCCACTCCTCCACGTGCAGCCGGCTGGGTGACCTTGGGTCAGTCACAGTTCTCTCAGAGCTGTTCTCTCGTGAGCAGTTCTCTCAGAGCTCTCTCAGCCCCACCTGCCTCACCGAGTGTCTGTTGTGGGGAGAGGAAGGGAAAGGAGATTGGAAGCCGCTCAGAGACTCCTTCGGGTACTGAAGGGTGGGGTATGAATCCAACTCTTCTTCTTCTTCTTCTTCTTCTTCTTCTTCATGTCAAGCAGATGCTCTACCGCTGAGCCGCAGCCCCTCAACGACAGTGCCACAGAGTCCACCCTCCAAAGCAGCTATTTTCTCCAGAGAAACTGAGCCCTGTTAAGTCCGGTGATCAGTCCTAATTCTGAGATCTCCAGAACCCAAACCACAGATCTCCCAGCATCTAATGGTATGGTGCAGGCAACCCTGTACGCCAACCTGACTTTGGGTAGGGTAAAAATATAATAAAGTATCTCTAGCTCATGGGGAGCGGTGTGTGTGTGTGTGTGTGTGTGTGAATTCCTGGCTGAGGTGAATTTTGAACCAGAGCCGCCGCAGCATCTTCAAATCACTTCCCAGTTCTTGCGTAAGCCTTTATTTGTTCCAGGTGAACGTCTGGTTTGCCAGCCCCCCGCTATTCAGGCCCGTCGTTATGTTAACTGTCACTTTGGCCAGACGGCGCACACTCCTTTCCCCCGCGCACAAAGCAGCTTGACAGGCGGTGCGGCCCTTTCGCCGTCGTGAGGAGCGCAGGCCGAAGCTGTTCCGCTTCGCCTCCCTCGGCCATCAGGGCTGGAGGTTTTGTCTCGCCAGCCTGAGCCCTGACACAGGATTAACAAAACCGCCTCTCTCCCCCAAAGGCCTCGGAAAATATCGACCTGAAGATTTTGTCGGAATCGAATGGAGTAGCTCAAAATGGGGAGGAGGTGGGGTCATAAGAAGACCCCTGCTGGATCGGGCCTATTTCGCTCACAATGTTCATTATAACAGTGGATGCGAAAAAGACCAGCTTTCTCTCACGTCTGCCTCAGCTCCTGCTATTGAGAGGGATATGGTGTTCCCGTTGAGCTATTCAGATGTGCTGCATGGCTAAGGGCAAAACGAAATCTGACATTTTGAACCAGAGCTGCCGCAGCATCTTCAAACCACTTCCCAGTTCTTGCGTACCTCCGGGTTCAGACGGGCCGTTTAGTCCGCTTTCGGCACGCTTCAGTCACGGATTTTATATCCACATTCACACACCCAACATCTGCACAACGTCCCCAACTGTCGCTTTCCGGCTCAAAGCCGCTTTAACCCGGAGTATTTTGTTACCAGGTCCCCAAATGGTGTTTTCCTGATTCTCCAGTTCCAGCCACACTTTTCTGACATCTGATCGCTCTGGCGGTGTCGAGCCACTTCCGATCTT
>NW_015176021.1:270329-282815 GCF_001447785.1 Gekko japonicus | reverse complement strand
AAAGTTTAAAGGGAAGTGTTCCTTTAAAGTTTAAAGGGAAGTGTTCCTTTAAAGTTTAAAGGGAAGTGTTCCTTTAAAGTTTAAAGGGAAGTGTTCCTTTAAAGTTTAAAGGGAAGTGTTCCTTTAAAGTTTAAAGGGAAGTGTTCCTTTAAAGTTTAAAGGGAAGTGTTACAGCAGTCGGGTTGAAGTGGGAATCACTGTTCTGCGCAAGTGTGAACATTTTAATTCCACAGATGGCTGCCTGTGCGCATGCCCAAACTGAGAGAAGAAGAAAAAAACCACCGGCGCACACTCCTGTGTGTGGATGGCAGGGAGCGATGTGGCTGTGCAGCGATCCGGAACAAGGAGGTGAGTGTGATCGCGATTCTCCAGGTTTAAAAAAAAAACCGCATTGGGAGCGGAGCAATTTAAACCGCTCCCAGCATGCCGTCTGACCGCACCCAGAGATTGGCACCCACACACTAGCCAGCAGTCCCTGATGGCAACTCTCTGGGAGGGTGTTACAGAAGTCCGATTCTTGCCAGGACCAGTGTTCCCTCTAAGCTGAGTTAGTGTGAGTTGGCTCACTTTTTTAGCCTCCGGCTCACACACTTTTGTCTTCGCTCAGGAAGGATGGCTCCTGAGCAAACTGATTTATGCAGGAGCCAAATTGCTCGCTCACGACTTTAATGGCAGTCGCTCACAAAGTGGGATTTTTGCTCACGAGGCTGCACAGCTTAGAGCAAACATTGGCCGGGACCATGGCGTGGGGTCCCTGTCTTCCCTCCATGCCATTTCCCCAATCCGAAACGGCGCTGGGTGGGTGGTATTGGCCCCATCAGGTGTCTCCACATCCCTCTGGTGACCATGTGTGTTAAGTCGCTCGCTTAACAAAGCAGTCGGAGAGTGATTCAGCAAGAACACAGCTTTATTCTTCCACTCGAACACAACTCCAACACGCATCAACATCTGATAGCCTCCAGATTGCAGCTGTCCTGCTTTTAAACATTCCCGGCTAATGTAGCCACACCCACTGTACAGATACCAACCAATAAGGTTGTTCACATAAGGACCAATCACGGATGTTCCCACTCAGGGACCTTGCTTGAAAGTGATTGGCTAGGTGCTTCCTGGGCTAGTAACACGATTGGATGGATTTGGAGCCTAGCCCAGGACGAAGCTTTGCATTACACTTCAATTAGATGTTTCACAACATATCATGCATTCAAGGCAGCTTTGAATACACTACAATGTGACAAACATCATGCCTAGTTTGGCCCTCAGTGGCAGAGTGACAGGTCTCTCTCTGCCCGAGATCCTACGCATCTGAAGGGACAACGCCAATGTCCCCTCCAAGCTGAGTTAGTGTGAGCTAGCTCACAGTTTTTAGCCTCCAGCTCAGACATTTTCGTCTTCGCTCAAGAAGGAGGGCTCCAGAGCAAACTAATTTATGCAGTAGCCAAATCGCTTGCTCACAACTTTGATGCCAGTAACTCACAAAGTAGATTCTTTGCTCACAGGACTCCACAGCTTAAAGGGAACATTGGACAACACTGAGGTAAATGTGCTTACTACTCTCTGACAGGCAGAAAGCCAACTGGTGCAAGCTTTTCCCTTTCAGTGCATCTCCATATTGGGATATTTGGTTAATGTAGCAGAGTTTTGCCCAGACATGGAAGCATGGTACTGCGTGCAGTCAATAAATCTCCTGAGAAGTATATTGCAAAAAAGAGAGGAAAACTTACATTTATTCAAGTAGAGCCAGTTCACATTCAGGTTGCAGTCAAAAGAAGAGACAGGAGCCTAATCGAAAGAGGACTTTCCCTATCACAGATGGCCAGCTAGTCCGCCATCATGTGTGTGGGAGTATGAGGGCATTTCTCTACAGGAGAGACCTGCAGAGACATGTATCTCCGTGGAAGGCCATGTAAAGAGAGGGAGAGGACAAAGGGAGAGAGAGGAGGGGTCAGAGGGCAGCTGCCAGGTTAAGACAAAGAGAGGCATCCCAATGGAGGAGGAGAAGGAGGAGGAGGAGGAGAAGTTTTTGCAGAAGAAAAAGAAAAGAAGAAGAGATTGGATTTATACCCCGCCCTTCACTACCCAAAGGAGTCTCAGAGCGGCCTACAAACTCCTTTCCCTTCCCCTCCCCACCACAGACAACCTGTGAGGCAGAAGAAGAAGAGGAGGAGATTGGATTTATACCCCACCCTTCACTACCCAAAGGGGTCTCAGAGCGGCTTACAAACTCCTTTCCCTTCCCCTACCCACAACAGACACCCTGTGAGGTAAAAGAAGAAGAAAAAGAGACTGGATTTATACCCCGCCCTTCACTACCCAAAGGAGTCTCAGAGCGGCTTACAAACTCCTTTCTCTTCCCCTCCCCACAACAGACACCCCTGTGAGGTAAAAGAAGAAGAAGAAGAGATCGGATTTACACCCCACCCTTCACTACCCAGAGGTGTCTCAGAGCCGCTGACAAACCCCTTTCCCTTCCCCTCCCCACAACACACACCCTGTGACGTAGGTGGGGCTGAGAGAGCTCTCCCGAGAACTGCCCTTGAGAAAACCGCTCTGAAAGAACTTACGACTGACCCAAGATCACACCAGCAGCTTGTATGTGGAGGAGTGGGGAATCAAACCCGGTTCTCCCAGATTAGAGTCCGCGCTCTTAACCACTGCCCCAAACACCTCTTAGAGAGATGTAGCGCTCTCCAGTGTCCAGGCACTCCAACACTGCACATCCAGGGAAAACCACACCTGATGAACTGCCACCTGTCACAGCACTTTAAAAGCTCTGCCAGGGAAACCAAGCTGGCACCCTCCGTACTGAGTGGTAAATATGAAAGTAATTTATTGACTGAAACGCTCCACTGGTGCCAGGAGCACTCAGAAGCCTGCCAAAAGCGCAGCCCGAAATCCACCTGGCAGTCTTCCAATCTGAGGTGTAATGGATGAGAACGGGGCTTTGCCAAAATTGCAGCAGGCATTCCATTACCGAGTCACCTCTTGCGGGGACGATGGTGGAATATTTACTCCGAGGAAGAGAAGAGTGGGCGAAAGACTTGGACAGGGGCTGCTGGAAACTTTCCCCACATATGGCTTATCAGCAAAAACATTTAATTTATGCATTCGATGTTGACTTTTTCCTAAAGTGTTCCGTGTTCCCTTTTTCTCTCTCACGCATTTCAATGATTGCTGCATTGTTTTGCCCAAAAGCCTACGTGCTACGTAGACTTCCTCGAATAAATGGACAGGTGGAAACGGTCTCACCTGATGAGACATTTTTAATGGGTACCTTTTTTGTTGTTGTGTTTGGAATAAAATTGTTAAAAAATTATTGCGCATCTTTGAAATTGCGCGAGGAACCGTGCGATGATTATTTCAGGAGGGCACCCACGTTGGTCTACCGTAGAAGAGCTCCATTTGAGCCCGGTTGCACCTGGACGAAGGGAGCTTTGACGCTCGACAGTTTGCACCCCGAAAATCATGTCGGTCTCTATGGCGCCCAAGGGGGTGGAAAGTGCCGTCAAGTCCCAGCCGATTTATGGCAACCCCGTAGGGTTTTCAAGGCAAGAGACGTTCAGAGCTGGTTTGCCGTTGCCTGCCTCTGCGTAGCGACCCTGGACTTTCTTGGTGGTCTCCGAAAAAGGTAAAGGTTCCCTTGCTCGAAAGCCAGTCGAATCCGACTCTAGGGATGCGGTGCTCATCTCCGTTTCAAAGCCGAAGAGCCAGCGCTGTCCGAAGACGTTTCCGTGGTCATGTGGCCGGCATGACTAAACACCAAGGCACACGGAACGCTGTTACCTTCCCACCGAAGTGGTCCCTATTTATCTACTTGCAATTTCTTGCTTTCGAACTGCTAGGTTGGCAGGAGCTGGAACTAGAGACGGGAGCTCACTCCGTCATGTGGCACACTCGGGTCTCGAACTGCTGAACTACCGACCTTCCACAGCCTGCAGTTCAGCGTCTTAACCACTTGAGCCACCGCAGCTCCTACCCAGGTACTAACCAGGGCAAGTCTGTAGCCAGGATTCTGTGACTTGTGGGGGAAATTTTTTCCTGGTGGGGCTGAAGTTCTCAGTGCAGAAAGAAAAACCATTTAGCCAATAGAAAGCTGTTACGGGGCTAGATCTCTACATTGCAAGCTGTCGACCACTTTAGATGACAGCTCTCAGCTGCTGCAAGTTAATCACTTCTGCCAGCCGAAGCAACCATTCTGAGAATGAGCCGGCAGGTGGGGGTTGATGACTTCTAGAGTCAAGAAAGCTAACATTTAGGCAGGAAAACTATCTTAAAGGAGACCAGTTTCTTGGGGCAGAGTTATAGAAGGGATCCTAGAGGTCACCTACTCCAACCCCCTTGCTCCGTGCGGGAATTAGTCAACTACAGCACCCCAATCTGCTTAAAGGAGTGCATATCTTTTTTAAAAAAACATTTTTTAAATGACTGAAAAAAGCATTTACAGGAGAACTTCTTGTGGGGCTGTGCTTTTAAGAAAGGGGTGGAACCCCCAAAAGCCCTACCGTAACTACGGGCCCGAACCAGGGCTGACCCTGCTTAGCTTCCGAGATCCAAATGTAGTGCCAAATTAACCTGAAGTAATGGTGGAAGTAGCCCTGACCTGGATAGCCCAGGCTAGCCTGATCTTGTGAGATCTCAGGAGTTAAGCAGGGTCAGCCCTGGTTAGTATTTAGATGGGAGCCCAACTGTGGAAGTTCAGAGTTGCACCGTGGAAATTCAGAGTTGTGGGCAATGGCAAAACTCTGCAGAGGTTCAGAGTTGTGGGCAATGGCAAAACTCTGCAGAAGTTCCGAGTTGCGGGCAATGGCAAAACTCTGCAGAGGTTCAGAGTTGCGGGCAATGGCAAAACTCTGCAGAAGTTCCGAGTTGCGGGCAATGGCAAAACTCTGCAGAGGTTCAGAGTTGCGGGCAATGGCAAAACTCTGCAGAAGTTCAGAGTTGCGGGCAATGGCAAAACTCTGCAGAGGTTCAGAGTTGTGGGCAATGGCAAAACTCTGCAGAAGTTCCGAGTTGCGGGCAATGGCAAAACTCTGCAGAAGTTCAGAGTTGCGGGCAATGGCAAAACTCTGCAGAGGTTCAGAGTTGCGGGCAATGGCAAAACTCTGCAGAAGTTCCGAGTTGCGGGCAATGGCAAAACTCTGCAGAGGTTCAGAGTTGCGGGCAATGGCAAAACTCTGCAGAGGTTCCGAGTTGCGGGCAATGGCAAAACTCTGCAGAAGGTCAGAGTTGCGGACAATGGCAAAACTCTGCAGAAGTTCCGAGTTGCGGGCAATGGCAAAACTCTGCAGAGGTTCAGAGTTGTGGGCAATGGCAAAACTCTGCAGAAGTTCCGAGTTGCGGGCAATGGCAAAACTCTGCAGAAGTTCCGAGTTGCGGGCAATGGCAAAACTCTGCAGAAGTTCCGAGTTGCGGGCAATGGCAAAACTCTGCAGAAGTTCCGAGTTGCGGGCAATGGCAAAACTGCAGAGGTTCAGAGTTGCGGGCAATGGCAAAACTCTGCAGAAGTTCCGAGTTGCGGGCAATGGCAAAACTCTGCAGAGGTTCAGAGTTGTGGGCAATGGCAAAACTCTGCAGAAGTTCCGAGTTGCGGGCAATGGCAAAACTCTGCAGAGGTTCAGAGTTGCGGGCAATGGCAAAACTCTGCAGAGGTTCAGAGTTGCGGGCAATGGCAAAACTCTGCAGAAGTTCCGAGTTGCGGGCAATGGCAAAACTCTGCAGAGGTTCAGAGTTGCGGGCAATGGCAAAACTCTGCAGAGGTTCCGAGTTGCGGGCAATGGCAAAACTCTGCAGAAGTTCAGAGTTGCGGACAATGGCAAAACTCTGCAGAAGTTCAGAGTTGCGGGCAATGGCAAAACTCTGCAGAGGTTCAGAGTTGCGGGCAATGGCAAAATCACCTCTGTATATCTTTCGCCCTGACTTAAATGACCCAGACTAGCTCAATCCCATCAGATTTTAGAAGCTAAGCAGGGTCAGCCCTGATCAGTACTTGGATGGGAGACCACCAAGGAACCTTTACCTTTACCTAATAACTCAAAAGCTGACTAGGATGGGTGCCAAATTTGGTCGGTCGGTCTACCGAACTAGGAAAGACATAAGGAAGTACAGATAGGCGTAGGTTTATTTTTAACATTTGGTCTTAATATTAACTTTTAAAATCTCAGGATTTTGATCTCTTTTTAAAAGATTCTTGTGTATAATTTCAGATGGTATTTCACTCTACAATTTTACTGTTTTTTACCTGTTCTTTACTTGTCTCTTATTGTACTGTTTGCTGTACTGTGACTGTAATAATAATAAACTGAATCGAACATTCGCGGTTTTAAGGAACAGAATAAAATGTTCAGTCAGGGCAGGCCACGCAAGACGCTGGAGGGGAGCTTCCACACAGGTAGGGTTGCTATCACTCGGTCGGGAAATACCTGGGGATTTTGGGGGTGGAGCTGGGGGGATTGGGGGGCAACATCAGCAGGGTACAATGCCACAGAGTCCACCCTTCAAAGCAGCCGTTTTCTCCAGGGGAACTGATCTCTGTTGTCTGGAGTTCAGTCGTAACTCTCCAGGTCCCCACTTGGAGGTTGGCAAAGCTTAGGGTTGCCAAGTCCATCTTCCACCCCCAGCAGCGGACTTTGGGGGAGTTCCTGGAAGGGGTGGGGCATCCCCAACGTGTTGACGTCCCGTTGGGGACGTCTGCTCCCCCCCCCCCAGCCGTGCACCGGATCTCCAGAAACAGCAGTTCCCAGCACTTAAAGTAGCCGGCAGCCGGCGTTTCCCCTTTAAGAGAAGCTGCATTTCCCTTTTAAGAAGGAAGCTGGCTTTTCCCTGCAAGCTTGCGGAGTTCGCGCTTGGGATGAAACACGGGTTGCACACCCTTAAAGGGAGAGAGATGGGTGGCTGTGGGAGTTGGGGGTGGGGCTTCCCCTGCCAGCCAGTGGTGGGTAGAACCCCCCAAAAAACGGGGGACCCCTGGCAAACCGGGGGGGTTGGCAACCCTAGCAAAGCTCCTCACAGGCTTCCGATCCGATGGCAATTCTGGCACTTCGCTGACTTGTTTTGATTTATAGAATCATAAAATTGTAGAGTTGGAAGGGGACCTCCGGGGTCATCGAGTCCAACCCCCTGCACAAGGCAGGAAATTCACAAGTACCTCCTCCCACAATCCGGTGTAGGGGTTAGGAGCACAGACTCTAATCTGGGAGGACCAGGTTCGATTCCCCACTCCTCCACGTGCAGCTGCTGGTGTGACCTTGGGTCAGTCACAAGTTCTCTCGGAGCTGTTCTCTCACCAGCAGTGCTCGAGAGAGCTCTCTCAGCCCCACCTCCCTCACAGGGTGTCTGTTGTGGGGAGGGGAAGGGAACGGAGATTTTGAGACGCTCCTCTGAGACTCCTTCGGGTAGTGAAGGGCGGGGTATAAATCCAATCTCCATCTCCTCCTCCTCCTCCTCTTCTTCTTTCTCACAATAGCCCCGGCGATGTAAAACGGCAATGTTTGAGGCTGTCTATGTGTTTCTGGAGATGGGTATCTGTATTTAAGATTTTAATTGATTTAAATACTGAATGAGCAGAATTTTAGAGGTTGTTATAATTTCAATCTAATTCAAATTCCAGTGTTGTAAATTGTCTAATTTGTACATTTTTAACAATTAAAAATTAAAAAAAAAAATCCTGCCAACCTAGCAGTTCGAAAGCAAGAAATTGCAAGTAGAGAAATAGGTACCACTTCGGTGGGAAGGTAACAGCGTTCCGTGCGCCTCGGTGTTTAGTCATGCCAGCAACATGACCACGGAAACGTCTTCGGACAGCGCTGGCTTTCCGGCTTTGAAACAGAGATGAGCACCGCAACCCTAGAGTCAGATTTGACTGGCTTTCGAGCAAGGATGACCTTTACCTTTTACTAAAAATCGTAATGGCTAATGGCTACACATTATCGCTCCCTCTCTCTCTCTCTCTCTCTCTCTCTCCCACACACACACACAATAACCCTGGGAGGTAGGCCAGGCTAAGAGTTTGTGAAAGGCCCAAAGACACCCATGGTAGAAATGAGGATTCAAGCGCGGGTTGTTCTGGATCCTACGCCACTACTCTATCCACCCCAACACACTGTCTCTCATCACACGGATGACCTAAACACCACCCAGCCAAAAGCGTACCCACTGAGTGGAATCCAGCACTTAATCTCTCTCATTGCTGATGCCAGTAGAAAAGAGCAAGAGTCCATTAGCACCTTAAAGATGAACAAAATTTGTTGCAGGGGCTGAGCTTTTGTGAGTCACGGCTCACTTCTTCAGAGTCCCGGAGCACCTGAAAGATGAGCAAAATTTGTGGCAAGGTCTGTGAGCTTCACTGAATCACTGCTCACTGATGTCGCAACTGTAGATTCCTGCGTCACAGATTAAGTCGCACAGTTTTTACACGCAATCGATAAGATACTAATCCCCACAGTATGTGTCACTTATCGACACAACACAAGTATCGGGTCTGACGCCGATGGACCAACACATAAAATAATGTGATGAGAGAGGCGTACGTTCTATAGGGGAACTCCAGAGCAAGGAATAGCAGGGGAACGAAGAGTCACACGCTCAAGGGATTAGCAAAATTAGAACAGGGATTTTTCAGGTCAAAACCACCGGGACGATAAATCCGAAATCATCCGTACGATATTCTCGGCTTTTGTTCTGAAATAAGCCTCCGCGAAAGGATGACGGAAAAGCAGCCTCAAGGTGGGCTCTGAGCCGGAGCGGTTAAAAAGTCCCACCAATAGGATCGCGACCCAGCTACAAGACTGCCGCCTTCTTGAAAAATCCGGGTGACTCTCCCCCCCCCCCCCCCCCCCTTTAGTTGGGAATCGCCAACTGTGCCTTGCTGGAGGAAATTTCCCAGAGGAGTTAGCCAAGCAACGGTCTTATTAAAAGGCAGGCATTTAAATTTAGAACGAGGATTGTGACCTAGATTGCATGTAAACAAATTCCCACAGACCTGGCAGATTTCAAGAATACTGAGAGGTGTCTCTGGGAGCCGCAGAACTCGCTTGGAGACCCATCTTTAGAATGGCCCAGTTTTGCACTAGCAACCGGCTTCCATCTTTTCGACTGTTCTAAGGTTTGCGCTTAGACTAAGGGCTGTTTTGTGGATATCGTTATAGACCACTTGTTGTTTTACAACCTTCTCTGCCTCCGGTTGCTTTTAGTGGTGGCTTTAATTGGTATGTTTGTCATTGTTTTTACTGAGTGGATAGTTTTATTGTTTTTACTCTTACAGTTTATTTTGTATTGCTTTCGGTATGGTGGTTAGGAGTGTGGAATCTAATCTGGGAGAACTGGGTTTCACTCCCCTCTTCTCCACATGCAGCTGCTGGTGTGACCTTGGGTCAGTTACAAGAACTGTTCTCTCAAGAGCAGTCCTCGAGAGAGCTCTCTCAGCCCCACCTTTCTGTGAGTCCTGAGCAGTCTTCCCTCTAAGCTGAGTTAAGTGTGAGCCAGTTGACAGTTTTTTAGCCTCCGGCTCACACATTTTTGTCTGAGCTCAGGAAGGAGGGCTCCAGAGGAAACTAATTTGTGCAGTAGCCAAATTGCTCACCCGCTAACTTTAGTGCCAGTCGCTCACAAAGTCGAATTTTTGCTCACAAGACTCCACAGCTTAGAGGGAGCATGGGTGGTGAGTGTTTTCTACCACCCTGTGTAGGCTTCTAACATTTCTAGTCCTTTGCAGAGTTATTCTAAAGGTAAAGGTAAAGGTAAAGGTTCCCTTGCTCGAAAGCCAGTCGAATCCGACTCTAGGGTTGCGGTGCTCATCTCCGTTTCAAAGCCGAAGAGCCAGCGCTGTCCGAAGACGTTTCCGTGGTCATGTGGCCGGCATGACTAAAAACCAAGGCGCACGGAACGCTGTTACCTTCCCACTGAAGTGGTACCTATTTATCTACTTGCAATTTTTTGCTTTCGAACTGCTAGGTTGGCAGGAGCTGGAACTAGAGACAGGAGCTCACCCTGTCTTGCGGCACCCGGGTCTTGAACCGCTGAACTACTGACCTTCCACAGCCTGCAGTTCAGCGTCTTAACCACTTGAGCCTATTCATTTCAGTGGGTTTAGACTGGAGTAACTCACCATAGCATCGAAGAAGAAGAAGAAGAAGAAGAAGAACTTCAGATAATATCTAGAAGAAGAAGAAGAGATTGGATTTATACCCCACCCTTCACTTGGAGTCTCAGAGCGGCTTACAAACTCCTTCCCCTTCCCCTCCCCACAACAGACACCCTGTGAGGTGGGTGGGGCTGAGAGAACTCTGACACAAACTGCTCTTTTTCAAGGACAGCTGTGCCAGAGCTTGTGACTGACCCAAGGTCACATAAGCAGGCGCAAGTGGAGGAGTGGGGAATCAAACCCGGTTCTCCCAGATTAGAGTCTGCACACTTAACCACTACACCAAACAGCACAGTGTGACTCTCAGAAACAGAGCTGACATGCACATCCAAGGAAAACGCGAAGGCACGTTATAACACCACATGCCAGCGGTCATTTTGTAGAAAAAGAGGTACAGGAGCTCATTAGCATAACTTTTTTGGATATGCCACACACCCTGACATCACCGGAAGTGTGTCAGAAGGTAACATCCACCGCTCAGGCTCCACTGGACTGTTTTGGATTGCTAGCTATTGGGGAGGGGACGTGCAGATCTGTCCTCGCAGAGGAGGGAGAGCTTGTACCTGAATAAAACTTGGTCTTCAAGGTGCCACTGGACTGTTTTGGACCGGGGGGCTCTGCAGCTTACCTGGCTGCTTCTTGCTCTGACTGAGGGCTGCTGGGAGCAGGGGGTGGGGCTTGTTGCATGTGCCCGCCCCCTGGCCTCTTTACTGCTGGAGCTCCGCTCCTGTGCGCTCCTGCAGGAAATGACCCCTGCCACGTGCTATCTGGATGCATTATAACCACATATCGCTGCGCAGCTATAAATGTTCATTTATAAAAGCTCCACTGATATTCTTCAGTCTCATGTGTTGAAAGGGAGAGTGAAAGGGGCATACAGGGTGAACCAGACAATGTTGTATTTTCTTAATTTTCTTTTGTTCCCTCTGTGGTGTTTTTGCTACGTTTCTTAGATTCCTCCATTGCCAAAGGAAAATTCTTAATGAAATATAGATTCCCCCCCCCTTTGCAACTGGTGCCACACTCAATGAAAACCTCAAGGATTTTTTAAAAAATTCTATGCCTTATCTGGGGGTCTATTCAAGCCCTACAAATTACACTTTTTGTTTTGTCAGGCATGCCAAGCAGACGCTCCAAGATTGAGGCATGGTCCCTTCTAGGGGTCATTTCCTGCAGGAGCGCACAGGAGCGGAGATCCAGCAGTAAAGAGCCCAGGGGGTGGGCACAGGCAACAAGCCCCACCCCCTGCTCCCAGCAGCCCTCAGTCACAGCAAGAAGCAGCCAGGTAAGTTGCAGAGCCTCCCTGGCCCCCCGGTCCAAAATAGTCCAGTGGCACCTTTAAGACCACCAAGTTTTATTCAGGTACAAGCTCTCCCTCCTCTGCGAGAACAGATCTGCACGTTTCCCCCCCCCCCCTGCTAGCAATCCAAAACAGTCCAGTGGCACCTTTAAGACCACGTTTTATTCAGGTACAAGCTCTCCCTCCTCTGCGAGGACAGATCTGCAGGGGCCCCCCCCATAGCTAGCAATCCAAAACAGTCCAGTGGAGCCTGAGTGGTGGGTGTTGCCTTCTGTCACACTTCCGGTGATGTCAGGGTGTGTGGCATATGCAAATAAGTTATGCTAATGAGTTATGCTAATGAGCTCCAGCGCCTCTTTTTCTATGAAACGACCCCTGGTCCCTTCCCATATGTCGCTAAGTTCTATTCTGGGAAGAGGCATAGTTGTCAAATCAGTCAAAACTTATAAAATGTGTTGTCAAACAAGAGCTCTAGGGCCAAACGTCCTCTCAAGTGACAAACCTGATCTTTTGGAGAAAGACTCCGGTCCTTTGCGCATTTGCCTGCCACTTCGGATTTTCTCAGTATTCGAGTCGAGGCAATATAAGTCCACAGCAAACAGTGGACTCCAAACAGTGCTCCCTCTAAGCCATGTAGCCTTGTGAGCAACAAATTCTACTTTGTGAGCTACCAACATTAACGTTGTGACCGAGCGATTTGGCTGCGGCATAACTTAGTTTGTTCTGGAAGCCGCCCTTCCTGGGCTGAGACAACAATGTGTGAGCTGGAGGCATAAAAACTGTGAGCTAGCTCACACTAACAAAGCTTAGAGGGAACACTGCATCCAAATAGCCCAGGGCAACAGCAGGCTAAAACTGGGCTGCCCACTGAAGGGAAGTAGCTTGGAGAAACGACGACTGAGGGGTGACATGATCGAGGTTTATAAGATTATGCATGGGACAGAGCAGGTAGAGAAAGAGGTACTTTTCTCCCTTTCTCACAATACAAGAACTCGTGGGCACTCCATGAAACTGCTGAGCGGTCGGGTTAGAACGGATAAAAGGAAGT
>NW_015176021.1:242560-270071 GCF_001447785.1 Gekko japonicus | reverse complement strand
GATCTGGTCCATGGGGTCGCGAAGATTCGGACTCGACTGTGTGACTGAACAACAACAAAAACAGCATCCAAGTAACCCAGGGCAACAGCAGCCTGAAACCGGGCTGACCCCTGAAGGGAGGGAATGTAATGCAGAATGGGGGGGGGGGAAACCCGGAATAAAAAGAAGGCTGAACTCGATTTTAGTGCAGAATTGCTTGGAGGACACCATGGTGAACGTGGATTAAAAAGGGAGCACAAAAAGGGCCTCGAATAAACTGAAGACTGGACTACTGTACTTACCCATTGTGGGGCTGCCCTTGAAGGCAATCCAGGACTTTTCAATTCTGTTGCCTGGCAGCAAGGTTATTATCTGGAGAGAGCCACTTTTTTACCTGTTACGCCTATTGTGAGATGAGCCGTGTTTGGAAACAGAAAAGGATGGAGTGAAGGCTTTAATAAATCGAAAATTTAATCCCGACAAGATGGGAGTGTTAAGGGTGGGGTGAAGGCTGGTCTGGGAACGAGGGCTCTTCCAATATTGGATGGGGTTATCTCCCTGTGAAAGACTGGGCACATAGCTTGGGGACATTTCTAGACTCAACTTTGAGTCCCGGGGCATCTTTAAGATCAACAAAGTTTTATCCAAGGGATGAGCTGTCATGTGCGCGCGCACTTCCTCAGATACAGTGAAATGGAAGTTAACAGTCCATACATATAAGCAGAGGGTGAACAGCAAACTAGCATACAACATAATGAAGATGTTTTAACAGAGGCAAAGGCCGAAAACAGAAATGACAAACTAAGTTTATATGGTCACCATTTGTGTGGATTTCATTACGGGGCTCTCCAGTCATAGAATCATAGGATGTTAGAGTTGGAAGGGACCTTGCAGGTCATCTAGTCCAACCCCCTGCAGGAGCAGAGCCGAAAGACAGCCCTACATACCTACAACATACCCGAAAGATGGTCATCCAGCCTCCACTTGGAAACGTCCAGCGAAGGAGCATCCACCACCTCCCGAGGCAGACTGTTTCACTGCTCAACCACTCTTACAGTTAGGAAGCTTTTCCTGAGATTTAGCCATTAACGACTCCCGTGTAATTTCCACCCATTAGATCTAGTCCACCCATGTGGGTCTTCCTCTGCACTCCCCCCCAGCCCATGGGGCTTTGCAGCGAGGACCCACCAACTCAATGCTTACCAGCTGCTGTCCTTTATAAAAAATTTGCAACTCCTGGAGAGCGAAACTTGCAGAAAAAAGAGGCTTTTTAAAGCCAAAAAACAGACTTTAAAACTTTGCTGTGCATTCCTGTGGCGTAGAGATAAGGTAACGCATAGAAACCCACGTGTCTGATCGCGAGAAGAGAGTCGGTCTAAGGGCAAAGTGAAGCAAAACGTTTGCCCAGACATGCGCATAACGGATGGGGCAGAGCCAGAGGTCCAGGAAGTAAGAGGAGGGAAAAATTTGCAACTCCGCTACCTGGCATTACATTTTATGGCGCGCGCGGGCGGCCTGGCCCTACAAAGTGACATTTATGTGATGTTGTAACAAATGAGTTTGACACCTTTGGATTAGATCATCAGGAATGCTTGGGGGGGGGCGCTTCTTCATGCATAGGTGTGTTCTCATCCAATGCTCCCTCTAAGCCGTGGAGTCTTGTGAGCAGGGCTTTTTTTGTAGAAAAAGCCCAGCAGGAACTCCTTCGCATAATAGGCCATACCCAACAGCAGGAACTCATTAGCCTATTACGCCACATCCCTGACAGCACAGCTCATTGGCATATTAGGCCACACCCCCATGTTACCAGAAGTGTGGTCATCCAGCCACACCCACCTTCTGCTTCTTATTCTCTTCACCTTGTTTGTTGTCAGAACCCAGGGCTTTTTGCACGTTAGGCCACACACCCCTAATTGTAGCCAATCCGAATGAGTTTCTGCTGTTGGGTGTGGCCTGTTATGCTAATGAGTTCCTGCTAGGCGTGGCCAACTTGGGAGCCAGCCGGAACTCCGTTCCTGTGCATTCCTGCCCCAAAATAGCCCGGCTTGTGAGCAAAAATTCTCCTCTGTGAGCTACCGGCATTAAGGTTGTGAGCGAGCAATTTGGCTGCTCCGTAAATCAGTTTGCTCTGGAGCCGTCCCTTCCTGAGCCGAGATGAAAATGTGTGAGCCGGAGGCTAAAAATCTGCGAGCTAGCTCACACTTACTCATCTTAGAGGGAACATTGTTCTCATCCCTCTGCAGGAATCATCACTTGCATGCGCCCAGGACTGAGTGGTTTGTGCACTTAAAGAGCCGCGTGAACACTTAACAACAACGATCGTTTCTCGTACCCCACCGGAATGCCTCCTTTTTATTTCTCTGAGGGGAAAGTATTATTTGAATAGTTGTCACCGAGGGATTCCTAAGCTCTTTGTTGTCAAAACTGCACCAGACACAAAAGGCTCGGAAACAAGGACGACCCGACTCAGTCTCTGATTCATTTGTTTGTTTGCCCTGGCAGATGGAAGGGTGGCTCATCCATGCTGGAGGTTAAGTAGCCGGGCAGCAGGGAGGATGACGGCATGGGGGCTTGGCTCAGTGGCTGAGTGTCTGCCTGGCATGCAGAAGGTCCCAGGTTCAATCCCTGGCACCTCCAGTTAAGAGGACCAGGCAGCAGGTGACGTGGAAGACCTTTGCCTGAGACCCTGGGGAGCAGCTGCCAGTCTGAGTAGACAATACTATGAGGGACCGAAGGTCTTGACTCAGAAGAACACAGTTTCCTGGGTTCAAGACTGTCAGGGATAGGGGCCGTGGCTCAGTGGCAGAGCATCTGCTTTTCATGCAGAAGGTCCCAGGTTCAATCCCTGGCATCTCCAGTTAAAAGGACCAGGCAGTAGGTAATGGGAAAGACCTCCGCCTGAGACCATGGAGAGCCATGAAGCGGGGCTGTAGCTCAGTGGAAGAGCCTCTGCTTGGCATGCAGAAGGTCCCAGGTTCAATCCCCGGCCTCTCCAGTTTAAAAGACCACACAGTAGGTGATGGGAAAGACCTCTGCCTGAGACCCTGGAGAGCCATGAAGCGAGGCTGTGGCTCAGTGGAAGAGCCTCTGCTTGGCATGCAGAAGGTCCCAGGTTCAATCCCAGGCATTTCCAAATAAAAGGGTCAGGGAGGAGGTGATAGGAAAGACCTCCGCCTGAGACCCTGCAGCGCAGCTGCTGGTCAGACAAGGGGTTACAAAATCCATGACTGGCTCTCCAGTGTGTTGTTCCTTGGCAAATAATAGATGACGAGGAAAGGCCCTGAGGACAGGCAACCGGTGCAGAAGAGCAAAGCCCTTTCTCTGCCCTTGCTAGAGTCAGAGTTGATGGAGGACGACCACAGCGGAGATCTGGCTTCGTCTGCTTTGACCCACCTCTACGCTCAAGCACAGCATGGTGTTCAGAACAGCCTTTTAGAGATATCGATCTCCAGGAACTCATTAGCATACTAGGCCACACCCATGACAGCACAGCTCATTATCATATTAGGCCACACCCCCGTGCTACCAGAAGTGTGGCCATCCAGCCACACCCACCTTTTGCTTCTTATTCTGCTTACCTTGTTTGTTGTCAAAACCCAGGGCTTTTCTTGTAGCAGGAACTCCTTTGCATGTTAGGCCACACACCCCGAATGTAGCCAATCCTGATGAGTTTCTGCTGTTGGGTGTGGCCTGTTATGCTAATGAGCTCCTGCTGGGTGTGGCCAACTCGGGAGCCAGCCGGAACTCCGTTCCTGTGCGTTCCTGCCCAAAAATAGCCCTGTCGATCTCTAATAACTTTCACGTTTCCTCCCGCCCCACAAGAGACAGCACAGAGTCCCAACAGGATATAACCAGACTCTGAGCTCCTTGGAAGAAGGGCATGGATAAAAATTAGACAGCTAAGGAGAGACGGGAGGGGACGGAGCGGAACAGAATGATGGATGTTGGAACGAGACATCCTGCCTTCGCGTACAAAGCGACAGGGTTCCAAGAAAGCCACCGTGGGGTGACGGTGAAGAGCTCACTATCCGCATCGACCAAGTGGGCGTCGGCCGCGAGGGAAGCCAGTTTTGATGGCTCTGAATGAGGGGTCCCCAACAGGGTGCCCGCGGGCGCCACAGCACCTACCATATTTTTCCTGGTGCCCACTAAGTGTTTTCAGAAAGTGGGCGGGGCCAGGTGAGGCACTTCCCCATGAGGGCCTCTGATTGGCCACGGGAGTTCCAATTGGCTGGGCAGATTTTATCTATCTATCATTTATAGCCTGCCCCTTCCTGTACAACGGGGCTCAGAGCAGGTAACAACAATATTCATAAAACAATATCTATAAATTGAACAACCCCCTGCACAATGCAGGAAATTCACACGTACCTCCTCCCATAATCCGGTGTAGTGGTTAGGAGCACAGACTCTAATCTGGGAGAACCGGGTTTGATTCCCCACTCCTCCACATGCAGCTGCCGGAGTGACTTTGGGTCAGTCACAAGTTATTTCAGAGCTGCTCTCTTAAGGGCAGTCCTCGAGAGAGCTCTCTCAGCCCCACCTACCTCACAGGGTGCCTGTCGTGGGGAGGGGAAGGGAAAGGAGATTGTGAGCCCCTCTGAGACTCCTTCGGGTAGTGAAGGGCGGGGTATAAATCCAATCTCTTCTCTTCTTCAGCAAATGCGGAATAGCAGGAGCAAAAAGGGGGAGGGGGAGGGGGAGGGGAGGAAGGGGGGGGTCAGTCTAGAATGGAATCCGTCCGTGCCCTCAACCACAAGCCTGGCGGAACACCTCCATCTTGCAGGCCCCGTGGAACGGCATCAAATCCCACAGGGCTCGGATCTCCCTCGGTAGAGCATTCCACCAGGTTGAGGCCAGGGCCAAAAAAGGCCGAGTTCAGGTTGAGGACAGCCGGATGCTTTTTGGGCCAGGGATCCCCCGTAAGTTGCCATCCATTGAGCGTAACGCTCTTTGGAGGATGAACCAGGAGAGGCAATCCAGGGGGTATGCTGCTCCCAGATCATTTAGGGCTTTAAAGCTTAGTACCAAAACCTTGGGGCCATGGTGGCTCAGAGGTTAAGACGCTGAGCTGCAGACTGGAAGGTCTGTAGTTCAGCAGTTCGAGACCCAAGTGCGCCGCATGACGGAGTGAGCTCCCGTCTCTAGTTCAAGCTCCTGCCCACCTCGCAGTTCGACAGCAAGAACTCGCAAGTGGATAAATAGGTACCGCTTCGGTGGGAAGGTCACAGCGTTCCGTGTGCCTCGGTGTCGAGTCATGCCAGCCACATGACCATGGAGAAGTCTTCAGACAGCGCTGGCTATTCAGCTTTGAAACGGAGATGAGCACCGCAACCCTAGAGTTGGATTTGACTGGCTTTCGAGCAAGGGAAACCTTTACCTTTACCAAAACCTTGAACCTGATCCTGTGAAACAGGACGCCGGACTACATGGAGCCTTGGTTTGATCCAACATGGCTGCCCTTATGCTCTCTTAGTCCTTGTGGCAGCCTGACACATATCATGGGAGGGGCTGTGGCTCTGTGGTACAGCATCTGCTTGTCATGCGCAAGGTCCCAAGTTCAATCCCCAGCATCTCCATCTGGTGGTAGGCGATGTGAAAGACCTCCACCTGAGACCCTGGAGAGCAGCTGCCAGTCTGAGTAGACGATACTGAAACTCAGGGGTCATTTCCTGCGGGAGCACACAGGAGCAGAGCTCCGGCAGTAAGGAGCCCAGGGGGCGGGCACATGCAACACATGCCCCCTGCTTCCAGCAGCCCTCAGTCGGACGACGAGGAGCAAGAAGCAGCCAGGTAAGTTGCAGAGCCCCCCCCCCCGCCACCTGCCTTCAGGTACAAGCTCTCCCTCCTCTGCACGTCCCCCCCCCCATAGCTAGCAATCCAGAACAGTCCAGTGGAGCCTGAATGGTGGGTGTTGCCTTCTGATACATTTCCGGTGATGTCAGGGGGTGTTGCATATGCAAATGAGTTATGCTAATTGTATAGAAATATTAATTCCTGTAGGCCTCATGTCTCCCTTTGAATGTTATGTAGCATCATGTTTCCCCTTGGAATGCCTTTTGCTCTCACCCCCTGGTGTTCTAGCTTCCTATGCCTGACCATTTGCTCAATTGCCCTGTCATATAAACACACATGTTTCACACTTCTGGCAGACCTACTGGAGCCTAGCTGCCAGGAGTCACGTACCACATGGAGGGGTGGTTAGAGGGAGTGGTTAGGGTTTGGAGTCACATTCTGCAGGTGGGGCTTCAATACTACTGACCACTCAAGACACTTGGACACTTTCAGATCTTGTTCAATTGGCTCCTGGCCCGGGGTCATTTGAATCCTGAAATTGCCCTTTATTAGTCTGAAAACAAAGACATGAGCTCAGATTTTCTGCTTGCTGTTCTGTTCTGTTATCTGCTGTCTGTGGATTTATTCTTGAAATGCTTTGTTTCTGCCATGTGGCTGGCAGACAAAGGATTCTGGGGTGCAGCTCAACACATGGCTGCATATTGGCACAAAGATGAAACTAACTGGACTTTATTCCCATGGACTATCTTGACTATCGACTACCCTGGTAACTATGAGTATCTTTAATGTTAGTAAGGGCCACAGAGCCATAGGATTTCTTGTTTAATGTCTTTTCTGGTCTGATTGCTAAGTTCTGTGTCAAATAAACTTTATTCTGTTTATAACTTGTGTGATGATTGATGGGCAAACTGACTCTAAGGCTAAATCCTTGGGCCTAGCTGGCTGTGCTACCATTAAATCTTAAGAGTGCATCTCTAAGGAGGTGTTGGAGCTGGGCATGGTGGTTATTGTTTGTTAATATAGGAGTCCTTCCCTCATTCCTAGTGAGGCGTGGGGGCCAGATCCTATACACTAATAAGTTATGCTAATGAGCTCCTGCACCTCTTTTTCAATGAAATGACCCCTGCTGAAATTGATGGACCAAGGGTCTGACTCGCAGGGCTCTTTTTGTAGCAGGTACTCATTTGCATATTAAGCGACACACCCCTAATGTAGCCAATCCTCCGAGAGCTTGCAGTAGCCCCTTTAAGAAGAGCTCTGTAAGCTCTTGGAGGATTGGCTACATTAGGGGTGTGTGGCCTAATATGCAAAGGAGTTCCTGCTACAAAAAGAGCTTCATATGCTCATGCGTTTGTTCCTGAATACAAGCTGTCCTTACTTGTACTGTAATGAGTATCGATGTTCCCTTGCGCTCCAAGTTCTCACCACTCTCAGTGGAAATTCTTTTTTATCTCCTGGTAAATTATTCGTGAAGTGTGTCTGAACGGCCTGAAGTGCTGTTCATAATACGTTTCCCCCACCCCCCGCCCCCAAACAAACGGTTCTGGGGCTTCGGAGCACGGAATAAAAGAAGCTCCACGGAGAAGGATATTTTTAGTTCCTCGAGCCATCTGACTGACGGGTAGGGATCATCAGTATCCCAAATTTAAAATTGATTGAAGCAACAGAGATGCTTGTCAAGGCGGGGGGGGGGGGGAAACGACTCAAAAGACTAGGCGGTGCGGCAATGAATGAAGACCGCACGGACTTTAATCAGGTTCCAGCTAAGTGAAATGTGGAAGCGGTTAGAATAGTCCTATCCAATTAAGGCTGCCAGCCCGGGGTTGGGAAATTCCTGGAGGGTTTTTTTGGGGGGTGGAGCACGGAGAAGGCGGGGCTTGGGGAGAGGAGCGGAAGAAGAGGAGGAGGGAGGAGGGGAAGGAGATTGGATTTATACCCCGCCCTTCACTACCCGAAGGAGTCTCAGAGGAGCGGCTCACAATCTCCTTTCCCTTCCCCTCCCCACAACAGGCACCCTGTGAGGTAGGTGGGCTGAGAGAGCTCTTGACAGAAACTGCTCTTTTTCAAGAACAGCTCTTATCAGAACTACGGCTTGCCCAAGGTCATCCAGCAGGTGCAAGTGGAGGAGTGGGGGAATCAAACCTGGTTCTCCCAGATTAGAGTCCGCGCACTTAACCACTACACCAGAAGAGATTAGATTTATACCCTTCCCTTCACTACCCGAAGGAGTCTCAGAGCAGCTCACAAACTCCTTCCCCTTCCCCTCCCCACAACAGACACCCTGTGAGGTAAAAGAAGAAGAGAAGAGATGGGATTTATACCCCGCCCTTCACTACCCGAAGGAGTCTCAGAGCCGCTTACAATCTCCTTTCCCTTCCCCTCCCCACAACAGACACCCTGTGAGGTAGGTGGGGCTGAGAGAGCTCTTGACAGAGACTGCTCTTTTTTCAAGAACAGCTCTTTCCAGACTAGGTAGGTGGGGCTGAGAGAGCTCTTTCGAGGACTGCCCTTGAGAGAACAGCTCTGAGGAGGGCTTTTTTTATAAAAAAGGTCCAGCAGGAACTCATTAGCATAATAGGCCACACCCAGCAGCAGGAACTTATTAGCATATTAGGCCACACCCCCTGACTGCACAGCTCATTAGCATATTAGGCCGCACCCCCATGTTACCAGAAGTGGGGTCATCCAGCCACACCCACCTTTTGCTTCTTATTCTGTTTACCTTGTTTGTTGTCAAAACCCAGGGCCTTGTTTTGTAGCAGGGACTCCTTTGCATGTTAGGCCACACACCCCTAATGTAGCCAATTCTAATGAGTTTCTAGTGTTGGGTGTGGCCTATTATGCTAATGAGTTCCTGCTGGGCGTGGCCAACTCGGGAGCCAGCCAGAACTCCGTTCCTGTGCGTTCCTGCCCCAAAATAGCCCTGGCTCTGAGAGAACTTGTGACTGACCCAAGGGCACAGCAGCAAACCCCGGTCCTCCCTGAAGAAGGAGGAGGAGGAGGAGATTGGATTTATACCCCGCCCTTCACTATCCAAAGGTGTCTCAGAGCGACTTACAAATTCCTTCCCCTTCCCCTCCCCACAACAGACACCCTGTGAGGTAGGTGGGGCTGAGAGAGCTCTTGACAGAGACTGCTCTTTTTTCAAGAACAGCTCTTATCAGAACTACAGCTTGCCCAAGGTCATCCAGCAGCTGCAAGTGGAGGAGTGGGGGAATCAAACCTGGTTCTCCCAGATGAGAGTCCGTGCACTTCACCACGACACCAAACTGGCTCCTAACCACTACACCAAACAGTGGGGTCTAATGCCATACAGTCCACCCTCCAAAGCAGCCATTTTCTCCACGGGAACCGATCTCTGCCATCTGTAGATCCGCTGCAATTTTGGGAGATCTCCAGGCCCCATCTGGAATTTGGCAACCTATAACCAAAATGTTCTGAATGAACACGTGAAGGTGTCTTGTACTGATTCGGACACTTGGTCCACTGAAGTTAGTATTGCCTACTCAGACTGGCAGTGGCTCTCCAAGGTCTGAGGCAGAGGTCTTTCACATCACCTACTGCCTGGTCCTTTTTTGACTGGAGATGCCAAGGATTGAACCTGGGACCTTCTGCATGCCAAGCAGATGCCCTACCACTGAGCCAGGGCCCCAGATCGAGGTATTTCCCATCACCTGCTGCCGGGTCCTTTTAACTGGAGATGACAGGGATTGAACCTGGGACCTTCTGCATGCCAAGCAGATGCTCTACCACTGAGCCAGGGCCCCAAATCGTGGTCTTTCCCATCATCTACTGCCTGGTCCTTTTTACTGGAGATGACAGGGATTGAACCTGGGACCTTCTGCATGCCAAGCAGATGCTCTACCACTGAGCCAGGGCTTCAGATCGAGGTCTTTCCCATCACCTACTGCCCGGTCCTTTTAACTGGAGATGCCGGGGGTTGTCCTTGGGACCTTCTGCATGCCAAGCAGATGCTCTACCATGGAGCCAGGGCCCCAGATCGAGGTCTTTCCCATCGCCTACTGCCCGGTCCTTTTAACTGGAGATGCCGGGGGTTGTCCTTGGGACCTTCTGCATGCCAAGCAGATGCTCTACCAGTGAGTGTTAATAATAATCTCCATAATAATCTCCACAATAATCTCCATAGATCAGGAAGGCCCCCACTGTCCTGGCTTTCCGCAAACCATGCAGAACTGAATTATTCAAGAGGACTGACATACGCAGGCAATAAGGCAGCATGGAACAAAATTATTCGCAAAGTTAATTGGACAGATTATTAGGGCTGTGGACTATACCACCACATATTGCTTGCTGTAAGTAGGATCCTACGATGTAATTTTGCATCATTTAATGCGTCGCGTTAACACTTAATGCTTTGCGTCAGCTCCGTTTTTTAGACTTCAGGTTGGCTCTGCAACCCAAATCCTGTTGCACGGTTGACGGAATGTCCCGTCTTGTTGACTGTAGAGACTCCCTGAGACACAGTGAGAAAGGCGGAATAGTTTTCTCCCTCTCCCCAAAAGACTGGAACTCGAGGGCATCTTTACTGCCGGAGCTCCGTTCCTGTGCGCTCCTGCAGGAAATGACCCCTGGGGAGGAGAATCCTATGGCCTGACTATAGAGTTTCAGGGAATTCCTAGAGCTACCCTTTGTCACTTCCTGTGAGGACTTCTGGCAAGTACAGGAGGCTACATTTCTTTTTTTTTTAATTTTATCCTGTGAAACCGTGTTCCCGCAACTCTCCTACCAGTTGCCGGGCATTGCTCGGCGATCCGAGAGGCGACTGGAAATACACCAGAAATCCATAGAAATATACCAGACCGTGAGTTGACATATGCTGCACGGGTTTGGGACTGGGAGAGGGCAGGGAGACCTGGCACACGCTTCACCCTCTTCCCAACCTCCAGGTTCCCCAATGTGACCTGCGGGGGTACAGGCTCGCCAACCCGTAGGTGGCCCCTGGAGATCTCCTGGTATTACAATTCGTCTCCCCGCCCTCCCCCAGGCTCCACCCCCGACTCTACATAGGTTTGCCAAATCGGGTGTTGCGCCGCAGCGGGGGACTCCCGGCTGGCGTCTGGAGCATGCCAGCCGCACGCACGGCACCCGGAAGTGACATGACGACGCCGGGCATGCTGGGGGCGGGGCCACGACCATCCGAGGGAAAACCATAGAGTTTTCCCTCAGATGACCGTGGCCCCGCCCCCAGCGTGCCCGGCGTGGTCGCGTCACTTCCGGGTGACGTGCACGTCAGGGTGGGGCTCCCCCCCGGGGTCCGATCCACCGGTGGCGGGGAACGGGCCTCTGGGGCGGGGGTTTCCCTGCCCCCCGGGGGGACTTGGCAAGCCTAACTCTCCAGAACCTTCCCAACCCATAGTTGGCAACTCTGTACTGGAAAACTTGTGTCAGGTTGGAGGGCAGCAAGCAGCTGGCTATTTCCCAACAGCTGGGCATAAATATTGGAATACCCCTTCTAGACCAGCACAAAGCCCTGCCCCCTTTATCTCTCCATCTGCATTTAGCCTTTGCTCTGCTGTTTTAAAAGATCAACAACCTCAGATATGCAGACGATACCACTCTGATGGCAGAAAGTGAAGAGGACCTTAAGAGCCTCTTGCTCAGAGTAAAAGAGGAGAGTGCAAAAGTGGGCTTGAAGCTCAACATCAAAAAAACTAAGATCATGGCATCCGGCCCCATCACTCCTTGGCAAATAGAAGGGGAAGTCGTGGAAGTAGTGACAGACTTCACGTTCCTGGGATCCCAGATCACCGCAGACTGTGACTGCAGCCATGAAATTAAAAGACGCCTGCTCCTTGGGAGGAAAGCGATGGCGAACCTAAACAGCATGATAAAAAGTAGAGACATCACCCTGCCAACAAAAGTCCGCATGGTCAAAGCAATGGTATTCCCAGTAGTCATGTATGGCTGCGAGAGTTGGACTATAAGGAAGGCCAAGCACTGAAGAATAGATTCTTTTGAACTATGGTGCTGGAGAAGACTCTTGAGAGTCCCTTGGACTGCAAGAAGAACAAATCAGTCAATCCTCAAAGAAATCAACCCTGACTGTTCCCTGGAAGGCCAGATAATGAAACTGAAGCTCAAATACTTTGGCCACCAAATGAGAAGGGAGCACTCACTGGAGAAGACCCTGATGCTGGGAAAGATTGAAGGTCAAAGAAGACGGGGAGGGCAAAGGATGAGATGGTTGGACAGTGTCATCGACGCAACGAACATGAATTTGAACCAACTTCAGAGGACAGCGGAAGACAGGAGGGCCTGGCGGGAGCTGGTCCATGGGGTCGCGAAGAGTCGGACTCGACTGTGCGACTGAACAACAACTGCTGTTTTACCAGACCCCACACGGGAACAGAAAAAGAGGCGGTTCAAAACCACCATTCAACTACCTCGGGCCAACACCGTACTGAGGGCAGAGTCACACACACCCGAATGGCCATAAAACAGCCATAAATCTATGCAGACGGCTACCATAAAACCAAAAGATCAAACAAAGTGAAAGCGGCCGGCAGTCTGGACACTGCCATAAACTGTGACACTCAATCAAAGTGAAAGTGGCATGCAATGTAGACAGGAATTTCTGTTCCAACTTGGGTTTGGTATAACAGCGGAGCAAATGCTAGATGCGGATTGGGCCCGGTGAACATTCCGAGATAAAAGAGAGTCCGTGTGAGTAACTAAGAACTCATACATGACTAGGTTTAATAACATAATAATATATTGAAACAACAATATATAAATAACCTATTACCACAAATCAACGCTCCACAAATACAATAAATATCCCATACAAAGTGTCCAAATCATATAAAAAGTCCTTGCCAAATGATTTATATTTTATGAAAAGCACAATTCCCAGACGATAATCTCTAGAGTTGCTGTAAATAATATATGTGTGTTGGATTCCAAATGATGCACGCGACTCCTTTAAGCAGTCTTTGCCAGATTTTACAGCTTGCAATATCATGTAATCACGCTAGACCTGTTGGATTCCAAAGAATGATTACGGCTCCTTTAAGCATTCCTCATCAACTTTCAAACCGAGCAATGCAATATAGTTGTATAAAGCCTCCTGTTGGGTTCCAAATAATTCATGCGGCTCCTTTAAAGCAGTCCTTGCTAGTTTACAAAACTAGCAATATAATATAGTTGTATATATAGCCTGACAGGAAAGGTAAAGGTTCCCTTGCTCGAAAGCCAGTCAAATCCGACTCTAGGGTTGCGGTGCTCATCTCCGTTTCAAAGCCGAAGAGCCAGCGCTCTCTGAAGATGTTTCCGTGGTCATGTGGCCGCCATGACTAAACACCAAGGTGCACGGAAACACCGGCCTAAATCTTCTGTTTCAAAAATCTTCTTCAAAGACTAACGGCTCACCGTCATGCTTATTACTATATGGCCAGGGTCCAATATACCTGAGGGACCGCCTTTCCCCATACATACCCCAGAGAGCACTACGGTTGGGGGCCCAACATCGCTTAGTGATCCCAGGCCCAGGGAGGCCAGGCTTGCTGCAACCAGGGTCAGGGCCTTTTCAGTGGTGGCTCCTAACGGTGGAATGAGCTCCGGGAGGAGATCAGGGCCCTGCGGGACCTTTCACAGCTCCGCAGGGCCTGCAAGACGGAGCTCTTCCGCCAGGCTTTCAATTAGGAGCCGCCACTACCACGACCAACAACTATCTGGTGGTAACGACGGGATGATGGGATGGCCCAATATTCCCCCAAGAGCACTACGTAGTGTTCCCCAAAGAGCACTACGGTCGGGGTCGCAGCACCTATTGGTGGTTCCTGGCCCCAAGGACATCAGGTTGGCTGCAACCAGGGCCAGGGCTTTTTCGGCAGCGGCTCCTGTCTGGTGGAATGAGCTCCCATAGCAGGTTCAGGCCCTGCAGGACCTGGCACAGTTCCGCGGGGCCTGCAAGACGGAGCTCTTCCGCTAGGCCTTTGCATAGGAGCCGCTGCCGTCACTGTACCACCACCGAGTGCCATCTTCGACGGTGGATTAGATCTGGAGGTGAGCCGGCCCTGGGCAGACGCCTAGTTAACCAAAGAATGTTTGTTGTCAGGTTAGGTTGACAAATGGAACTCATCTTGGATTAAGGAAACTAACATCAAGAGCACCGCACTTAACTCAGTGATTGTTTTATATCGTTAAATGATTGTTTTACGTTGTTTTAACTGTCTGTTATGGCATTTGCCTCTGTTGTAAGCCGCCCTGAGCCTGTTGGGGAGGGTGGGGTATAAATCTAATAAATAAATAAATAAATATCTCGCTACAGTACTACGATGGGGTCGGGGCCGTCGAAGCGAGCTTTTGGGTACATCTATAGATCACCATCTGATTTGACTGATTTGATCAAATTGGTAACATCACTGAGCACTTTATTACTGTTAAATATGGTTGATGTTATGCTGTTTTTAATGTTTTATTTGGCACATGTTGCCCTTATTTGTAAGCCACCCTGAGCCCGTTCACGGGGAGGGCGGGATAGAAGTGTAATCATAAATAATTTTTTTTAAAAAATAAAGAATACGCTATAACAATATCCTATGTTGCACGCTGTGGTGGGGAGGGGAAGGGAAAGGAGTTTGTAGGCCGTTCTGAGACTCCTTTGGGTAGTGAAGGGCAGGGTATAAATCCAATCTCCTCTTCTTCTTCTTCTACCTCACAGGGTGTCTGTTGTGGGGAGGGGAAGGGAAAGGAGATTGTAAGCCGCTCTGAGACTCCTTCCAGTAGTGAAGGGCAGGGTATAAATCCTGTCTTCTCCTCCTCCTCCTCTTCTTGTTCCACATGCAGCTGCTGGTGTGACCTTGGGTCAGTCACAAGTTCTCTCAGAGCTGTTCTCTCAAGGGCAGTCCTCAGAAGAGCTCTCTCAGCCCCACCTGCCTCACTGGGTGTCTATTGTGGGGAGGGGAAGGGAAAGGAGTTTGTTAGCCGCTCTGAGACTCCTTCGGGTAGTGAAGGACGGGGAATAAATCCAATCTCCTCCTACTCAGCAACGGGGGGGGGGGGGACAACGGCAGTAGCCAAGGCTGCTGCTTGACAGGCCAATTCTCCTGACAAATTGTTAAGCAATAGTGAGGGCCAGACAAAAATCTCCCGCGGAAAGCAGGCAGAAAAGCGATGTTCCCTTTTTCTCTGCAGCGGCAAGGAAAGCCCAGACACACAGATTGCCCCTTAGTGGAAAACAAGGATTTTTAAAATTTATGTATTTATTGACTTTATTTACATCTCGCCTTTCTCCCGAGCAGCCCCGTAGCTAGGGCTTTTGGGGGGAGGGGGCCTCAGGGGTGGTGGAGCTCATTAAATCAAAGTTAATTACATTAATTCACTTTGGGGCCAGCCCAGGGGGGAGGAGGCCTGGAAGAAAAGCTAGGGGGCCAGGCCCCACGGGCCCCACATTAGCTACGGGCCTGCTCCCGAGTGAGAATCCTGAGGGGCTTGCATCGTTCTCTTCTCCTCTGTTTCCTCCTCACAGCCACCCTGCGAGGTAGGTTAGCTTGAGAGGACGTGGCGGGGCCAAAGTCGCCCAGTGAGGTTCCATGGCAAAGCAGAGATTCGAACCTGTGTTTCCCGGATCCTAGTTCAACACTTTACTTAACCTCGCTGGGTCTCATGTTCAAATGCTTGAACCACAGGTCTCCGTCCATCTTTTAAAATGAAATTACAGTGGGGGGGGGTGATTTGCCTCAGGATTCTGTGGGAAGGGGAAGGAGGGAGGAGAAGGAGATTGGATTTATACCCCACCCTTCACACAGATTCTCAGAGCAGGTTACAATCTCCTTTCCCTTCCCCTCCCCACAACAGACACCCTGTGAGGGAGGTGGGGCTGAGAGTGCTCTCTCGAGGACATCTCTTGAGAGAACGGCTCTGAGAGAACTTGTGACTGACCCAAGGTCACACCAGCAGCTGCATGTGGAGGGCTGGGGAATCAAAACCCGGTTTTCGCAGATTAGAGTCCGCGCTCCTAACCCCTACACCAAACTGACATTGGGTCCACTTTTCAAAGCGGCCATTTCACCAAACTGACATTGGGTGCACCTTCCAAAGCGGCCATTTTGTCCAGGGGAACTTATCTCTGTCGCTTGGCGATCAGATATAATCCCAGAAGACCTCCCGCTACTACCCGGAAGCCGGCAACCCAAGACCACAGCTGGGTATAACGCCATAGAGTCCACCCTCCAAAGCAGCCATTTTCTCCAGGGGAACAAAATCTCTAGCGTCTAGAAATCAGTTGTAATTCGAGGGCATCTCCAGGCCCCACCTGGAGGTTGGCAATTCAACCAAACACCTCATGACAGACCCAATTCCTCTGCGTTGCTTTCAATTTTGCAAATTGGTCCTTGCAGAGGTAATTATGGAACGAGAAAGAAAATCAATTATACTGATAGGCGGATACCTGCGAAGAAGTACCAGCCGACGTCAAAATTAACTCCATGCACAGTCGAGTTCTGGCGTATTTGCAAACGGCCTCAAAGCAAAGAAATTGCCGCAAAGGGGGATGGGGGAAGTACGGGATCGGCAACTTGCCCGGCGAGTCCTGAGTCAGGCAAATCCGCCATCGATTTCAAATTGGAAAGTTCTGCTGGTGTTAGGAAAGGGGAGCTGGGAGTTTAATTAGAAGCCAACGAACAACTCACAAAGAAAGGGCCTGATTCAGCACCTGGACAGCGGCCCAACCGTCAGTCCTCCTCCCCCCTCCCCCCAATCGCAAAATGGCTTTTTTATTTTTAACTCAGTCACATTTGGAATTATTTTTAGGCCCGGTTAGCCTTAGCAAAGTGTGCTGGACGGATCAAAGCCGCACGTGCCACCAACTGTCCCTATTTTCAGGGGCCTGGCCCCGTTATGTCGCTGTCCCTTAACGTTGGCCGAGAGTTTAAGAGATACTTTTCAAAAGGGTGGTTAAAGCCTGGGTCTAGGGTTGCCACCCTGCAGGTGGTTATTCAAAAGGGTGGTTAAAGCCTGGGTCTAGGGTTGCCACCCTGCAGGTGGTTATTCAAAAGGGTGGTTAAAGCCTGGGTCTAGGGTTGCCACCCTGCAGGTGGTTATTCAAAAGGGTGGTTAAAGCCTGGGTCTAGGGTTGCCACCCTGCAGGTGGTTATTCAAAAGGGTGGTTAAAGCCTGGGTCTAGGGTTGCCACCCTGCAGATGGTTATAACATATCATAAATAATTTTATATATTTTTAAAAATATATTATTACAATAATTTCTTCATTCATAATTAATCATTCCCAATTCATAGTATAAGAATATCAAATATCATCTCAAAATGTTATAAAGAGAGTTTAAGGAGTCCTCCCTTTTGAAACTTTTATTTACAGAGGAGGACTATTATTAGTGATAAGGTTGTACGATATCTTTTGAGATTCTATGGAGATGATATTTGATATTCTTATACTACGAATTGTGAATGATTAATTATGAATGGAGAAATTATTGTAATAATATTTTCCAAAAAATATAAAATTATTTATGATATGTTATAATCATCTGTGCACTGTATTTGTTGTATGTTGGTTTTCCTACTTACCGTGGGTCCTTGTTTGGTTTTGTGAACCCTGCAGGTGGGGCCTGGAAATCTTCCACTATTACAGTTGGTCTCCAGGCAACAGAAATCAGTCCCCCTGGAGAAAAGGCCTACTTCGGATGACGGGCTCTATGGTACTATACCCTGCCGGGGTCCTTCCTCTCCTCAAACCTCACTCTCCCCAGGCTCCACCCCCAAAATCTCGAGGTATTTCCCAACCCTACCTGAGCTCCCAACGACGCCTGCCTGGAACAGTCAACCCTCAGGCACCCCTCAGGTTGCCAGGCCAAATTTGGCAATCGGTAGAAGGGTTGGGGACAGGGAAATGGAGGGGGCGAGCAACACCGCTGAAGTCACTACATCACTTTTGGGTGAACCCCAGAAGTGACACGGGGTAGGTCAAGGAGTCGTCGAAAACTCTATGGTTTTACCATAGAGTTTCCAGGAATTCCTAGAGCTACCCCATGTCATTTCCAGGTTTTCCTCAGACGTGACATAGTGACGTAGCTGACATCACTTTTTTTAAATCCCCTGCCGCTGCTCAGAGAAGCAGCAGGCAAACAGATCTGCCAGTGGGAGGGCCATAGAGTTTTCCCTCAGATGACCGTGGCCCCGCCCCCAGCGTGCCCGGCGTGGTCGCGTCACTTCTGGGTGACGTGCACGTCGGGGTGGGGTTCCCCCGGGGCCCGATCCGCCGGCGGCGGGGAACGGGCCTCTGGGGTGGGGGTTTCCCCGCCCCCTGGGGGGACTTGGCAAGCCTACTCACACATGTTTGTCTTAGCTCAGGAAGGATGGCTCCAGAGCAAACTAATTTATGTCAGTAGCTCACAAAGTAGAATTTTTGCTCACAAGACTCCACAGCTTAGAGGGAGCATTGGTTGGCAACCTCGGCCACACCCCTACAGCTTTGACCAGCAAGGTTTGGGAAAGAGCAGCCGTCCCGGAGGCTGCAGCGGAAGAGCTCGATTGATTTGCGGTAATCTGATCTGAACGGGGCAGCTGACGGGGCCTTGGCGGCGAGGACAAAGCGGCGGCGGCAGAAACAACAGAGCCAGGTGCCGACAGAAATAACAAGGAGGCCCTCCCACACCAAAGTAGCAGCACCCTTCGAAGAGATGTCAGCCTCTGTGTTAATCTGTTGAATGATAACAAACGAAAAGGCTTGTCCCTGTTGCAGGGTGGCGATACGGGAACCGTAACTTCTGCCCCTTTTATTTAAGAAAGGGGGGGAAGAAAATGCAGCACAGCAAGGTGATAAGCAAACAGAGCGAAAAGCAATAATCCTGAATCAAACCATCAGTCCATCAAGGGCAGCATTGTCTACTCAGGCCAGCAGTGGCTCTCCAGGGTCTCAGGCAGAGGTTTTCCTCATCACCTACCTCCCGTTCTTTTAACTGGAGATGCCGGGGACTGAACCTGGGACCTTCTGCATCCAAAGCAGAGGCTCTTCCACCAAGCCACGGACCCTCCCCTCAAATCAACGAACACACAAAACTGCCCTATGCTGAATCGGACCACTGGTCCATCTAAGGCCCTGTTCACATGGAGGATTTGCCGCGGGAGAGCAACGATTGCACGGTGGATTATCCAGGCGCAATCACGCTGCAACCTCTGGGAAGTGGAGCGCACCCGTGGAGAACCCATGGCGTACCGCCGGAAATGCGCGATTAAAGACTACCTGCTCGACGGTACTAGCAACCGGTTTGCCGCGGGCTGCCTCCGGAGTCCCTCGGTGTGATCGCGCCGGCTACGGCTTTTCCCTCCAGCCCCTCGATACGCAAACACAGAGGAAAGGAACCGTGGCATGCCGCCGACACATGGGATCACATTGTGGCAGCTCTAATTGCGGCAGTGCAAAAATCCCCCCTCCCCCCCCCTCCGCATTATCCGGCCAGGGTCTAAATTAGCCTACTCTTACAGCAGCTCTCCAGGGTCTCACGCTGAGATCTTCACATCACCCCATACCTGATCCTTACCAGGAGATGCCGGGGATTGAACCTGGGACCTTCTGCATGCCAAGCAGAGGCTCTGCCACTGAGCCACAGCCCCACTTCATGGATCCCCAGGGTCTCAGGCGGAGGTCTTTCACATCACCCCATACCTGATCCTTACCAGGAGATGCCGGGGATTGAACCTGGGACCTTCTGCATGCCAAGCAGAGGCTCTGCCACTGAGCCACGGCCCCTCTTGACAGCTCTCCAGGGTCTCAGGCGGAGGTCTTTCCCATGACCTCCTGCTTGGTCCTTTTAACTGGAGATGCCGGGGACTGAACCTGGGACTTTCTGCATGCGGAGCAGAGGCTCTCCCACTGAGCCACAGCCCCTCTATACAGCTCTCCAGGGTCTCAGGCGGAGGTCTTTCCCACCACCTCCTGCCTGGTCCTTTTAACTGGAGATGCCGGGGACTGAACCTGGGACCTCCTGCATGCCAGGCAGAGGCTCTTCCACTGAGCCACAGCCCCTCTATACAGCTCTCCAGGGTCTCAGGCGGAGGTCTTTCCCACCACCTCCTGCCTGGTCCTTTTAACTGGAGATGCCGGGGACTGAACCTGGGACCTCCTGCATGCCAGGCAGAGGCTCTTCCACTGAGCCACAGCCCCTCTATCCAGCTCTCCAGGGTCTCAGGCGGAGGTCTTTCCCATGACCTCCTGCCTGGTCCTTTTAACTGGAGATGCCGGGGACTGAACCTGGGACCTCCTGCATGCCAGGCAGAGGCTCTTCCACTGAGCCACAGCCCCTCTATACAGCTCTCCAGGGTCTCAGGCGGAGGTCTTTCCCACCACCTCCTGCCTGGTCCTTTTAACTGGAGATGCCGGGGACTGAACCTGGGACCTTCTGCATGCCAAGCAGAGGCTCTGCCACTGAGCCACGGCCCCCCTCCCTGACAGTCTAGAACACATGAAGCTGCCTTATACTGAATCAGACTCCCAGTCCATCAAAGACAGTATGGGAGACCAGCAAGGAGATCCAGGGTTGTGACACAGAGGCAGGCCATGGCAAACCGCCCCTGTATGTTTTCTGCCATGACCCAATGGCCCAGGCTAACCTGATCTTGGAATCTAAGCAGGTTGGTACTTGGATGGGAGATGACCAAGGAAGACCAGGGTTGCTAGGCTGAGGCAGGCAACAGCGAGCCGCCTCTGTAGCCTTGAACACCCTACAGGATTGCTGGAAGTCAGCTGTGACTTAACAGCACTTTCCACATACATTGTTGTTGTTGTTCAGTCGCACAGTCGAGTCCGACTCTCCGCGACCCCATGGATCAACTCCCGCCAGGCCTTCCCGTCTTCCGCTGTCCTCTGAAGTTGGCTCAACTTCATGTTCGTTGCATCTATGACACTGTCCAACCATCTCATCCTTTGCCCTCCCCGTCTTCTTTGACCTTCCATCTTTCCCAGCATCAGGGTCTTCTTCTCCAGTGAGTGCTCCCTTCTCATTGGGTGCCCAAAGTATTTGAGCTTCAGTTTCATTATCTGGCCTTCCAGGGAACAGTCAGGGTTGATTTCTTTTAGGATTGACTGATCTGTTCTTCTTGCAGTCCAAGGGACTCTCAAGAGTCTTCTCCAGCACCATAGTTCAAAAGAATCTATTCTTCGGCGCTCGGCCTTCCTTATAGTCCAATTCTTGCAGCCATACATGACTACTGGGAATACCATTGCTTTGACCATGCGGACTTTTGGTGGCAGGGAGATGTCTCTACTTTTTATTATGCTGCCTAGGTTGGCCATCGCTTTCCCCCCCAAGGAGCAGGCATCTTTTAATTTCATGGCTGCTGTCACAGTCTGCATAACGTCCACATACATTAGCGGTGCCCTGACCCAGACAGCCTAGGCTGGCCCAATCTTGTCAGATCTCAGAAGCTAAGCAGAGTCAGCCCTGGTTAGCATGTGGATGAGAGACCACCAAGGAGGTCCAAGGTAGTGACACCAAGGCAGGCGATGTCAAACCACCTCTGAACGTCTCTTGCCTTGACCTGGATGGTCCAAGCTAGCGGAATATCATTGGATCTCAGAAGCTAAGCAGGGTCAGCCGTGGTTAGCATGTGGATGGGAGACCACCAAGGAGGTCCAAGGTAGTGACACCTAGGCAGGCGATGTCAAACCCCCTCTGAACGTCTCTTGCCTTGACCTGGATGGTCCAAGCTAGCGGAATATCATTGGATCTCAGAAGCTAAGCAGGGTCAGCCGTGGTTAGCACGTGGATGGGAGACCACCAAGGAGGTCCAAGGTAGTGACACCTAGGCAGGCGATGTCAAACCACCTCTGAACGTCTCTTGCCTTGACCTGGATGGTCCAAACTAGCGGAATATCATTGGATCTCAGAAGCTAAGCAGGGTCAGCCGTGGTTAGCACGTGGATGGGAGACCACCAAGGAGGTCCAAGGTAGTGACACCTAGGCAGGCGATGTCAAACCACCTCTGAATGTCTCTTGCCTTGACCTGGATGGTCCAAGCTAGCGGAATATCATTGGATCTCAGAAGCTAAGCAGGGTCAGCCGTGGTTAGCACGTGGATGGGAGATCACCAAGGAGGTCCAAGGTAGTGACACCTAGGCAGGCGATGTCAAACCACCTCTGAACGTCTCTTGCCTTGACCTGGATGGTCCAAGCTAGCAGAATATCATTGGATCTCAGAAGCTAAGCAGGGTCAGCCGTGGTTAGCACGTGGATGGGAGATCACCAAGGAGGTCCAAGGTAGTGACACCTAGGCAGGCGATGTCAAACCACCTCTGAACGTCTCTTGCCTTGACCTGGATGGTCCAAACTAGCGGAATATCATTGGATCTCAGAAGCTAAGCAGGGTCAGCCGTGGTTAGCACATGGATGGGAGATCACCAAGGAGGTCCAAGGTAGTGACACCAAGGCAGGCGACGTCAAACCACCTTGCCTTGACCTGGCTGGTCCAAGCTAGCTTGATCTCATCAGATCTCGGAAGCTAATCAAGGTCGGCCCTGGTTCGTAATTGGATGGGAGACCAATGTGGTAAGAAATTTTAAAAATATAGAAGGTTTGGGTTTAAAAAGAACCAAATAGTTTATAAAATCCATTTATCTGTCTCTGCTAGCGAAACAGCAAACAGGCTTGGCCTGCCTCACTGAACCAAACCCCATGATTCTTTGCAAACCCTTTGTTCCAGGCAAACCTCTCTCTTGGTCACGTAGGCAAAGGTTTACCCATTCCATTCCCAGGATCTGAATCAATGTAAATTCCCATAGGTGTGAGACTCAATTTCCTAGGCAATAAAAGGCCATTTGGGCAGTGGCAGACTTCAATCCATAAGACAAACTGACTCCTGAGATACAGGGACTCACACCCCCTCTTCCATCTCAGAGACAACATCAAAGAATAGTTTATCTTCAGTGTTGGGAATGCCAGGAAAAAACAATGACACTGTGCTGGTCCTGTAAGCAAAATGTAACTTTTGGAGTGTGAGACGCAAGGGAGCAATCTCCTGTAAATAGTCTCAACCTCAAAATGTTAATTTACAACTGTAATTTAATTATTGGGGGACCCCTTTGATCATTTGGTATAAATGCTAGTCAGTCTCAACAGACCTTCACTGACTCTTGAAGGAATCAGGAGAGGCATTACTCTCCAGAAACTTTAGGAGTTCAGCCCGAAAGGCCTTTCGTTTTCTGCATGCTTTGGGGGGGGGGGGTAAAACTTTACTTGCATGTTTTATTTTCTGCGTTTACACTAAATAGGACTGTACTGTGTTGCCAACTGTCATAGTGTCTTGCTAAGTCACCTTGCCTGGCAAACCTTGGGATGTTTTTCTTAATAAAGGCCCCGGTCATACAGAGCATTAGCCACGCTAGAGGGACGGAAGATAGGTGGATTTTCCGGGCGCGATCTCACCGCCACATCTGGGAAGCGTAGAGCTCCCGTGGCTCACCCGAGGCTTCCCACCGAAGACGTGCGGTTAAAAACTAGTACCTCGGAGGTACTAGTTTCCAGAAACCGCGGGGCAAGGGCGGGCGTCTGATCACGTTTCCAGTGGCATCCGGCGCCCACCCATGCCCCATTGTGAAAAGTTCCCCCCCCCCCGAAGTCTGCAGGGATGCGCACAGGCACCCAACGGGGCATGCGCATACTTCAGGTTAAAAACAAAAACACAACCCCGTTTGCCATGCCGTGCCACTTCTTTGGTGCGTCGTGTGATCGGCACCTCCCCCCTAACCACAGGACCTCGACGGGACCGCGAGGGGATGCCTGATCGTGCAGTCGCGCGTTATTTCGCTGTGGGGCAAACAGCCACGCCTCCCCCCCCCCGCGATATCCGGCCCGTGTGACCAGGGCCAAAGATAAGTTTTACCATAAGAAGAGACCCTTGCTTGAGTGCCTCTGCCAGCGCTTAGTGGTTTTCCAAGCTTGCACCTTCGCCTTTCGCAAGGAGGCAACATTCAGGGGACACACGAACCAAAGGAGAGTGTGGGTGGCACGGGTGAACGCAGTCACAGACACATGCAGCCACATTTTCCCGCAACAACCAACAAGGAAGTCCAAGGTTGCGACACCAAGGCAGGCGATGGCCAACCACCTCTGGACGTCTCTTTTCTTGAAAACCCTACAGGGTTCCCATAAGTCAGCTGTGAGTTGATGGCGAAGAAGGGTCCCTCCCCAGCCCAAACCACACCCAACCTCTGCTCACCTGGAGGCCCCACTCTTGAGTTCGACCCACCAGAGTAAGACTCTCCCCCAGCCCCTGGTTTGGGAGGGTATTCGTTCCTCGGCCTCCCGCTTTAGGTGCCATTCCCTCTGTTCTTCTCTCGCGCACTCGGTCAACACAGTTCTGTTCGGGTCGCGTTTTATAATTTCCGGAGGGAGACCCAGCATTGTCAGCTATGCTGCCATGGTAGCAAGAGGGGTTCAATGCTTCATTGACCTGTGTACCAAATACTGCTGCGTTCCTTCTGTGCTTCTTCACTGCTGTAACGCTTGCTTATCTATAGCAGTGCAGGTGGTGTGGTGTCTGGGAGTGAGGGAACCGTGGGAGCGCTGTCAGTTCCCAGCTTTGGCTCTAAAGGCCTGGGGCTCCTTCTCCCACGCGCGGGAATGTGGCTAATTGGCCCAAGGAAGGGGGTTGCATACGAATATCCTATATCTCATTATGCTTGTAGGGGCAACACCATTCTTAACAGTTACTTTGTTACTGCATCTTGTTGTTGTTGTTCAGTCGCACAGTCGAGTCCGACTCTTCGCGACCCCATGGACCAGATCACACCAGGCCTTCCGGTCTTCTGCCGTCCTCTGAAGTTTGCTCAACTTCATGTTCGTTGCATCTATGACACTGTCTAACCATCTCATCCTTTGCCGTCCCCGTCTTCTTTGACCTTCAATCTGCATCTATAGCTCTACAATAAAAGTATAACCTTTCTGATAAGCGTGTACTCAGTTGTTGGCTGGGGGTTCTGACAGGCGTGCGGGTCTGTGGCGGGGAAACAAGCAGGAATCCCGTCCGCCACTTTTTTATGCAGGAATAAAATTTGATAGTCCTGAAGGTGCCACCGGACTCCTGATGTTGTTCCATTAGATTCTTTATTGCAATGAGTCGCCTGGAGAACTGTGTTACGAGGCAGACTAAGCTTTAAACGAACAAAGTGCACAGACGCAGACACTCAGGAAGGCGGTGCTGATCCAGACAATTCTACCCCCAGGAAACTTACTTGCACTGTCACCTGACCAGATAACTGCTGGTTTAATATGCAGTTGCAGGACTGTGCATTCAGGTCTTACAAAGCTGCCTTTCTACTGAATCAGACCCTGGGTCCAGCAAGATCAGTCTTGTCTACTCGGACCGGCAGCTGCTCTCCAGGGTCTCGGGCAGAGGTCTTTCCAATCGCCTACTGCCTGGTCCTTTTTAACTGGAGATGCCGGGGATTGAACCGGGGACCTTCCTCATGCCAAGCAGAGGCCCTACCACAGTTTAATGCCAGTAGCTCACAAAGTAGAATTTTTGCTCACAAGACTCCACAGCTCAGAGGGAACATTGGTCCTGTCCCAAAGGCATATGAAGCTGCCTTATAGAGAGACCACTGGTCCATCAGTAGTCTATCCTCCAGTAGTCTATCACTCTATGCGGGCCTACCATTGTGCCTGACCCGGAAGCTCCAACGGATCCAGAATGCAGCCACACAGATCCTTACGGGGACCCCTCGGATGGCACACATCCAGCCTGAGCTGCGCGACCCTGGAGAGTCGTTGCCAGTCTGAATACACGATACTGACCTTGATGGACCAGTATAAGAAGAAGAGAAGAGATTGGATTTATACCCCGCCCTTCACTACCCCAAAGGTGTCTCAGAGGGGCTTACAAACTCCTTTCCCTTCCCCTCCCCACAACAGACACCCTGTGAGGTAGGTGGGGCTGAGAGAGCTCTTTGACAGAAACTGCTCTTTTTCAAGGTCAGCTCTTATCAGAACTAGGTTTGCCCAAGGTCATCCAGCCAAGGTCATCCAGTGGGGAATCAAACCCGGTTCTCCCAGATTAGAGTCCACCCACTTAACCACTACACCAAACTGGCTCTCATAAGGCAGCTTTATATGTTAATACGCTTCAGCTTCTTTTCTTTTAAAGAAACTGCAGAGCACAAAAGGCTACATTTATTCTCCAACGGGAACGACATGTTTGTGTACCTAATAACAACTCTGCAAAGTCCATAAACGTTCTTCGTTCTTGTCGTTATGAAGCCGAGACACGAGGGAAGGAAAGCTCATAAGCCTGCCATCGGACATGCGAGAAACTGATCTGGGATTTATTATTTCCAATAAGCACAGATGATTATCATGAATATTTGATCGCAATGTTCTTGTGTTCTTCACAATGGGGCTGCATTCACTTCCCGTTTTTATGAACGTGGAGGCCAGAGATTGCTCCAACCTTCTTGCGGGATGGGATGGAGTTCTCTGTAAAGGTTTGTGACTCTGAAATTAACCCAGCCCCACCATTAAAACAGTCACTCACCAGTCTGCTAAGGACAGAAACAGAGATATCCCCTCCCTTTTCCAAACCCCGCCCACATCCAGGCTCTACCCCAAATCTCCAGGAACTTCCCAACCCGGAGTTGGCAACCTTACTCAGGAGAAATTGGACCCGGGAACTTCTATATGCAAAGCAGGGGCTCCATCACACAGCCCTTGCCTTAGTAGAGCGCCACCGTTGCTCAGGAGGAGAAACTGTTCCAGTTCATACGAAATTTTCAATGCTGCTTCTTCGGCGCCAAACTTTTCGTACAGCTCTGGTTTTAGTCGTTTTAATTACGTGGTTTTTGTTTAACAAAGTTTGAGTCCAGGGTCTGGATAGCTCAGTTGGTAGAGCATCCGCTTAAGGCACACTCTGACCTACACAAAAAGCTTAGTGAACTCTAATGCATTCTTAATATTAAAACTTATGAAGACATAAATGTATAGGCCTATGAAACTTTAAATCAAATTATTGGCAATTAAATCAATAAATCCTTAACCAGTGTCATACCAACAAAATTTAATTCTGGGTGGAAGTTTTCGTGTGCATGCACTTGACAGCTTATACCCAGAATTAAATTTGTTGGTCTCAAAGACGCCACTAGATTCAAACTTTGTTCTATTGCTTGGACCAACATGGCAATCTGCCTGAATCTGTTTTTTGTTGGCTTTACTGGTTTTAGGTGTGATTTTATTATCATGTAGATGCGATTTAGATGCAATTATAGATCTTTTAAATTCGTCAGCCACCGCCATGGCCCGTATGAAGGCAGAAGGGGGCGGGGTATCAACAGGGCCGGCTCACCCGCTAGGCGAACTAGGCCTTCGCCTAGAGCGAGAGCCGGCCGTTAGGACGCGGGAGGAGAGGCAGGGGCGGCCGCTGGCAGCCTCTCGTTGCTCGCAGCCCAGCTGGGGCAAGAAGGGCAGGGGGAAGGGGGCCAAGGGGAGTGCTGCGCTGCCCGGGCCTGGCAGGGCCCGTGTGGCCAGGCAGGAAGCCAATCCCCGGGGCCGCTGCCGGCCCATCAGCCCAATCAGCGCCCCCGAGCGGGAAATCCCGCGTGTTAAACGTGGGAATCCCCAGTGGCTGCCACCCGGCAAGGCACTCCTGGCTGGCTCCGGGAAGGTGCTCCTCCTCCTCCTCTGCAGGTAGGGGGGTAGGTGGGGGTGAGGTGGGGTGAGGTGGGAGGCGAGCAGCAGCAGCAGCCGGGGGGTGAGCAGTGGCGGGGGCCGGGAG